>NW_024878421.1:0-1701 GCF_018340385.1 Cyprinus carpio
TCTTTCTGAGTGACCATGAATAACTTAACGGAGTATTTTAAGATAATCCATGCGATCTGTGTGATCATCGAATCCATAAGATTAAGTTAACTCAATCAACTTTCCATATCGAGCCCAGGCCGTTTACCTTCCGGAGTCAGAAGTACCGTGACTACTGTACTGTCCTCGCTATGACATCAGTCAGACAGTGTCGCGAGTGGAAGGGGGATCGAAGGGAATCTTTATTGGTGTCGATTTTCAGTCTCTCTTTAATGATAGGCCTTACGCGATTCGTCAATCATCCCCGCTTGCTATTTGGCCACCAACCCAGCGCTAAGGACTGGTCGAACTCTTCTTCTTTTGCATTAGCTTGATTTGATGGATTGCGCGCGTGCACACAGGCGCACCAGGTCTTTGCCATAGCAGCAGTACTCCCTACACATATGATATTAAATTTGGTGGCGGTGCGCCTACAGAATAAACACTGGCCGCCCCAGCATATGGCGCTTTCTGTTATAAAAAAAATGTTTTACGTGAATTTAAAAAAATACAGCCGCATATTCATTCAGCTGCATTTCCTTTCTCCTGCACTCCGGGTCAGTCACTCACGCTGCCCCTCCTCACAAGCACTTCTGTCTCCGGCCAAAGCCTTATTTGATCGGGTGAGTGATGTACACTGACTGCTGCACTTGCTATAGGCGCATATACTGAAAGAACGAGCAGAGAGAGAGGCCCGGTCGCACGCGCGCACCCTCACCGTCTTCAAACGGTCTTATATTTAATATAATAGAGTTCTGTTTAACAGATTATTAACGCAGATTAACACTCCTCTACCTATGATGAGGACAAACCATTAAAAATACATTTAACTGGAAGAAAAATGTGTTGTCTTTTAACCCTTCACATACAGATGTGGTATAACCATGTCAAAATGACACTAAAGACATTTAACTGGAAGAAAAAATGTGTTGCCTTAACCCTTCACATACAGATGTGGTATAACCATGTCAAAAATGGCACTAAAAGCTTACTGCCTTATAATCCAAGGGTTTTGCAGGTATCATCACTTCCAATGTAATACTTTTAATACCATTTTTAAGACATTTCCAAACACAAAAGACCTGCACATCACTTTGACTTCTATACAACATCACCCTACTCAGCAGAGATATATGAAGGAACAATGGACATTTTGGCTTTAAATTAACTATAGTGGAGTAAAGGTCAATAGAAAGTATATAGGGAACCAGATTAGCATTTCAAGTAGAAAATACACAGAAATTGAATGGACATCGAAAATAAAATATAGAAAAATATGCAGTTTTATTTATAACATTATGATTAAATATGCTGCAAAGGCTATTGGGTGAAGAGCAGTGAGTGATTCTCTATTTGTCTTTGTTTTTTTTGATTACAGTGAACAGACAAAGGCTTGGGCCTGTATGATTAGAGCTGCCTTTCCCGCTAAAAGACTGAATACCCCTTGGATCAATATAATGAATGGCGTGACATCCATCGATTTTTCTACCTGTGATTTTACATTCATTTAAGATGAATGTAATGTGCCATTTAATAGGTAAAAGCGCAGAAGAACTGAAGCAGGTGCTTGAGCGCTGACAGAAGACTTCAGTACACTGAAAAGGTGCGCACAGAGGCCGCCCGCAGAGTCGGGCGTCAGAGCAGATCTACTGGAGGGGCATTGATCATCGGCGGGGGCACGTC
>NW_024878422.1:0-561 GCF_018340385.1 Cyprinus carpio
AAAACTGTCTTTCTGCATTGCAAATAACATTTCAGTTCATGAGTCAGAAAAATCTTTCATGTTGTCAAGTTTTGCTCTTAACGTTGAAATAAGCAACTTTCTCTCTCACTGAGAGAGAAGCTTTGCAGTATATGTGGGCTTGAGTTCTCTTCATTTGCTCAGAAGCACTAACTCAGCATTAGTGTTCACAGAAGCTGTAAACTGACAAGGCTGTTTACTGAATCTCTAACAATAAGTTTCTGTGCATAGAACTACTAACACATTGAAAACTGTCTTTCTGCATTGCAAATAACATTTCAGTCATGAGTCAGAAAAATCTTTCATGTTGTCAATTTTGCTCTTAACTTTGAATTAAGCAACTTTCTCTCACTGAGAGAGAAGCTTTGCAGTATATGTGGACTTTAGTTCTCTTCATTTGCCTAGAAGCACTAACTCTGCATTAGTGTTCACAGAAGCTGTAAACTGACAAGGGTGCTCATTGAATCTCTAATATTAAGTTTCTGTTCATAGAACTACTAAAACATTGAAAACTGTCTTTCTGCATTGCAAATAACATTTCAG
>NW_024878423.1:0-2466 GCF_018340385.1 Cyprinus carpio
GTGTGTGTGTGTGTGTGTGTGTGTGTTATGTGTCCCACTCCCATACATTCATGAGCGTATATAAATGGGATCGGTGTGTTTCTACTGCACTACCATAAAAGGGACACAATAGCTCCATGAGCCTGGATGGTTTAGCCTCCCCTCAATCGCCATATGCCGGGGTGAGCAACCGGAGGGCATAGCTACTATTGCGCCGAGAAAAACCTTTCGGACACATCCGTTTGACAGTTTTCTTCCATGAAATTTCGGAATGGACTAAAGTGTTAAGTGTTAATGATGCGTAGTAAACGCGTATTCGGATACAACTTTCATCAACACAACCAACTCGAGTTGTTACTCTCTACACCACTGACGGCCTCGGTGAGTTTTCATAGGCTGGGGAAGACGATTGTCCTGGTATTTCCTGAAAAAGACTGGTCTCTATTTTACAAACGTGTCTGAACGATCTGAATGACGGCAAGCGGCACAGGAGCCTTTGTAACGCGGGGGAATGGGACGGGCTTACCCCGAATGTCCGTACCGTGGTGGTGGCTGACCATACTCAAAAGAGAACCATTTGATTCGCTTTACATATTCTCCTGTAAAGACAAGACAAGCTCAACAACACTCGATTGGGGTCACATCCTGCCCTAACGAAAGCATCACAATCTGTATGAAATGCAATTTTTTTGTTTCAAGTGGAAGCAATCTGGATCTACTGAATAGGGTTTTTTCAATCATGAACAAAATGTTCAAAATAGTGTGACATGCATGACGGATCCAACAAAATTAAAGGGCAGCCAGCCCACCCTGAGAGATGTCCGCCGAGCAGCACAGAACTCCTCTGCCGTTCCCCTCACTTATCATCTACGACAGCCATACTAAAGCACGACGCTCGATCTTGCCAAGCGTCACAGATACAATCAAGGCTGAAGCCCGCCAACGCCTCCCCACCCCCTTTTCACAGCCCTCATAAAAATAATGCACTTCCACCCAACCCTCCTCAAGCATCATTTATAAACCATTGCTGACGACCACGTAATGCAGCTGCGGTCTCTCTTTTCGCAGCATTCTCGACCCTCCCGACGCACGACGCCACCTTACATACCCGGACACTGATGCCCTGCGGTCCCATCGGGCCTCCACAACGACTGGTTCTCGGCTAAAATGGCCCGACGGGCGCATAGAGTTGCTCTCTTTGCTTAGAAAACGATTGGGCCTCCCCACAACATCTTTCAACCCTGGACCCTCGACTCTCCAAAACGACCCGTGCTCCTAGCTATCAAACGTGAAGCTTAGACCTCAGATCCGGCGATCGGTCTTTCAGATTCCCCACGGAGTGGACAAAAGTTTAGGACTCTCCATAACGAATCGGGCAATCGCATCCACTCATCTACAGTCTGACCAACCTCTTTCCTCATCCTAATTCTGGGCTTCGACGCTTTAATATGACGGATGTGTCAGCGACGTGAGATTCAAAATGCATCACAAGCCACGACCGCGGGTTTTGCTGCAACATCTCATCAACAAATAAGCCGAAGGATCTATGCGCGTAGGGCTTTGCGATTAACCATCCTAGCCAGCTGCCACATTTCCTGTCTGTTTGACCCTCCAAAAAAATGAAAAAAAAAAACCAACTACTACTTCGACACACCCTTTGATCTAATCCTTGTCAGGCAATCTGTTTCAACCGCTCTTTTCATTCCATCATCACTCCCTCCTGGAGCGGTGCGGGTTAAAAGCTCAACGCACCATTCGTATTCAAAGTGGAAACAAGGTTCAGGGGGGTGACTTCTTGCGGGCGCGAAATTAAAAAAAAGACGACCCACACCCCACTTCATCGTCGCCCAAGGTGGGAAAGAAATACCATGGGGGCTGGGGGGACTTCTGACAACACCTCTGCCAAAGGAAAAATAGTCTGGGGCAATGTTCGTTGATCTCTCTGAGGAAAATCTTCCCCAACGCGGGGTAACAATATGGGGCCCGTCCAGTGACCAAACCATTCTCCAAACCCATGGGTGTGGGTTGTCGGGCCTGTAGGCCTAAAGTGCTGTATGGAAAATTATTGTGTTAAAAGAGCATTTACAGAGAAAACCCCAGATGGGGGGTGGGGATCCGAATGCTAAAAAGCTGAGGCAAAGATTATTATGGACGCGTACCCACCCCCGATACTCCGTGTCACAATACTGCACGCGAGGCAAATCTCAAGAAAAATATGGCTTATATAAGAGGACTGGCTAGCTCATGGGACTATATGACGGACAAATGTGTTGACGGTAACGATCCACCCATCGTAATGATAAAACAGGTTCTAGATATGCTGTGTGAATCACAATCCCCGCTCGGGATCACCGATCTGCTGTGTACTTGTACGTACGTGGCCGATGTCTGTACCGAGCTAATGAAGAAATCAAAAGAATATGACTCCGATGATCAGGACGACGTTGTCAAAATCGTCGAAGTGATAAAAACGTAGACAAAATTGTC
>NW_024878424.1:0-1994 GCF_018340385.1 Cyprinus carpio
ATTGAGGAATGGAGGCGCTGGTTGAGGGAGACAAACACTCCTTTGTTGTATGGACAGATCCACAAAGAATCTAGCCTATATCAAAGAAGCCAAGAGCCTTAACTCTCGCCAGGCCCTATGGGCTTTGCTTTAACAGCTTTTGATTTTTGTTCTTTCCCTATCGAACCAGGTTCAAGAATCAAAAGCCTGATGCTCTCTCCAGGCAGTTTGACCCACCCAACATGATTTCTGCAAGCCCAGTAAGGATCATCCCCTCCTCCAAGATTGTGGCACCATTCAGATGGGGAATAGAGTCCATTGTCAGAGGCACAGCAGCAGGAGAGGCTGACCCAGGTAATGGGCCTCCAGGCCGTCTCTTTGTACCTAAAGCAGTGCACTCTGATGTTTTGCAGTGGGCATTACTCATCAATTGCATGCCACCCAGGAGCTAGTGATAGGACCCTAGAATTCATTGCTTAGATGTTTCTGGTGGCCTAAGATGGCTGAGGACATCAGAGCCTATGTTTATTTATTTATTATTTATTTATTTGTTTATTTAACAGGGGACAGTGTATGGCACCTCAGCCCTTGCCAGAATTAGCTACAAGCTAAATTTCATCTGTAGTCCTGGGCAAGCCTTTGAACAGGGATGTTGCTGCCTGCTCCATTTGTGCTCAGCATAAGGATTCCAGATCCCGCTGGAACAAGGTCTCCTTGCTACCCCTCCCTGTTCCTGCTTTCGGCCATGGTCACATATTTTCTATGGACTTTGTAGCGGGCCTACCACCTTCACTGGGTAACAAAGTGATCTTGGTGAGTGGTGGATAGATTTTCAAAAGGCTTCTGCCACCTTGTACCACTCCCAAACTTCTTTCTTTCAGCTCCACAAACTGCTGAGATTGTTTTTACAGCGCATGTTTTTTAGGTTGCATGGTTTCCCCCCCAGTTTGCATCCAGGTTCTTGGAAAGCCTTCTGCCAGCTGATTGGAGCTACACCCAGTCTGTCATCGGGGTTTCATCCCACTTAGCAGAATTCACACACAATGCTTTCGCCATTCCTCAACAGGGTATGTCACCTTTTGAGTGTCATGTATGGGTTTCAACCTCCTTTGTTTTCTGGAGCAGGAGTCACAGTGTGGGGTCCCAGCTGCCCAACATCTGGTTCAACTCTGGCTCCCCAGGGTTTCCATAGAACCATTCAAGGTTATAAGGAAAAGTAAATCCTGTTTCCTACCGCCTTCTGCTACCCAAGTCCTTATGCTCATCCCACCTTCCATGGCTCACGCTTAAAGCCTGGTTAAATACAGCCTTCTGTTTCCCTGCCACCAGGCCACCCCTCAGCACCATGCATCATTGATGGCTAGCCGGGTACTACACTGTATGGCGGCTACACTTTCAGAAGCTGGTTCGTGGAAAACGATCAATTCCTTGTGGGACTTGCTGGTACTTGGGGCCAGAGGAGCTTGATCTTGGGTCCCTGCTCGGCCACATGCCGCTGGACAAGAGTCTTATTAAGGAGTCCACCTCAGCTCCCACTTGACCCAAGCCATTGGGAACGCTAGGAGCCATTCCCTAAATGAGGGGGTTCTGTTATGTCCTGCCTGAGATTCCCTGGTTTCATCGCTGGATGGCATTACTTTCTCAACCCCAGATCACCTCTTTATTAGAGACTTGTAGCACACCTGCATTGAATCTCTCCTAATTGCCAACCTTATTTAAATGCCTCACTTTCTATTGTTTTTGTTCCAGTCCCTAAAGTCTGTTTGGAGAATGATGCTGCCAAGGATTTTTCATGCCTTCTGAGTTCCCCTCTGTGGCAAGCCCAGTCAAATGCCTCTAAGACTCCATTTTTTTTAAGTGTTTTTATTTCTTGAGTGGGGAACTTTAAGAGTCAGACTCTGAGCCTTCTTGGTTATTTCCTCTGCATCTGGCTTCTGACTGCTTCAGTGGGAGCAGTGGTTAGTGCCAAGGATATACACACCACAAGACCCTAGTTAGCAATACGTAACTGAACG
>NW_024878425.1:0-1843 GCF_018340385.1 Cyprinus carpio
TTCAGGCTAACTTCCCGAATGAATGTCTATAAAAAGAAAGCAAACAGTGCAAAACAGTATGTCTATCTGTTTCAGTTGGTCTCAGTTGTTAAAGTTGTGGCTGCTGGTCAAAGTGTGAAAGAGAGAAACATGGTCAGGAACAATACTCTAGTTTTTGGCATTCAAGTGATGACTGACGGGTCCAGGAAACATTCCTCACAACATTACACATCACCAGCAGCAGCCTGGCCTGTCGGTAAGGAAGTTCAAATGAATAGATTCATGTCATCATTGCCAAAATCCCCAGCCCTCCCATATGTGTGCCCGGCAGAAATTAGTAGAAACATCAGATCACACTGTGGGAAAAGAGTGTGTAATAAACAATAATGAATGTTTCAAACAACAGCATGTTACACTGCAGCAAACTCACTTCAGTGATTTGCCAGTCCCACATCACCAAATAAATGCACTTTTTATCATTTTTATTTTTAGGCCCCGAAGCACTGCAGTAGGAGGACCCTCTTGGAATTGCTCCGTTTATATTTATTTGCATTTTTATCAAAACAATTTTTAACTTAAGATTTGTTAACTCTTGATCTGTTTACAAAATGAAAATAAAGAGATGTTTAACTTTGTGCAGATGAAATTACAGCAGACATACTGTACTTGCTGGCATTGAAATAGAACAATCAAGTAAATTGCAGGGGAATACAGTATTTCACAGAGTCTGATCTGTTGTGTGCTGCACATTTTTGACATATTTAAGTTCATCAGACATCTTTATTGCTTTGATTCCTTAAAATTAACCATGAAAACACCTGCAAATGGAGTAAAATTCTACAAAGAGTTTGGTTCACTAGGTTACACAATCATGGGAAGACTGATCTGACAGTTGTCCAGAAGACAATCATTGCCACCCTTCACAAGGAGGGTAAGCCACAAACATTCATTGTCAAAGAAGCTGGCTGTTCTGGAGAGTGCTGTGTCCAAGCATGTTGGCGAAAGTTGAGTGGAAGGAAAAAGTGTGGGAGGAAAAAGATGCACACAATAACCAGAGAGAGAACCGCAGCCTTACTTATGAAGTTGTCAGAAGCATTGATTCCAAAAGTAAACTACAAAATGGACTGAGCCTGCAGGGGTCCAGGCATGAAGAGCCACCACACACAGACGTGTCAAGGAATTTGGCTACAGTTGTCGTATTCCTCTTGTTAAGCCAGTCCTGATCCACAGACACCCCGTCAGGCGTCTTACCTGGGCTAAGGAGAAGAAGAACTGGACTGTTGCCCAGTGGTCCAAGGTCACTCTTTTCCAGATGAGGCAAGTTTTGTATTTCATTTGGGGAAACAAGGTCCTAGGAGAGTCTGGAGGAAGGTGGAGAAGCTCATAGCCCAAGTTGCTTGAAGTCCAGTGTTAAGTTTCCACAGTCCTCAGCACACCTTCTTACCCCTTCCCTTACCTCTTCTTCTCCCTTACCTATCTTCTTCTGATCTAACTATTCTCTCTGTCTCCCAGGCATTATTTTTTCTCTCTCTGATTCTTTGTGTTGTTCTGCACCCACAAACCAATTCAAAGAGGGTCTTTTTTACTCTATGTTGATGTAATGGAAAGAGCATCAACACCTGACTATTCCTCCAACTGATACTGGAATCAGCTATTTCTAAATATTTTAGTGATCTGTTACTTAAAAATGCTTATCAGTTGTTACAATATTTTATATAGAGATATTTTTCAATACTTTTGAGTTGCTGTTGTTGCAGAAGTAGAGGCTTTACACTATATTTAAATTTGGAAAATTAGGTCTTCATTTCTGTCATGCTGTGTTTAAGCATTTGTAAAAAAGATAAGAAAGATCTATGATTTTGGT
>NW_024878426.1:0-2394 GCF_018340385.1 Cyprinus carpio
GCCCACACCCAGCCCACAGTGTACCCACACTCTCCCCACTGTGCCCACCCCAGCCCACAGTGTACCCACACTCTCCCCACTGTGCCCACACCCAGCCCACAGTGTACCCACACTCTCCCCACTGTGCCCACACCCAGCCCACAGTGTACCCACACTCTCCCCACTGTGCCCACTCCCAGCCCACAGTGTACCCACACTCTCCCCACTGTGCCCACACCCAGCCCACAGTGTACCCACACTCTCCCCACTGTGCCCACTCCCAGCCCACAGTGTACCCACACTCTCCCCACTGTTGCCCACACCCAGCCCACAGTGTACCCACACTCTCCCATTGTGCCCACAGCCAGCCCACACTTCACCTTATCCACAGCCAGCCCACAGTGTACCCATCTCCCCACTGTGCCCACAGTGTACCCACACTTCCACCATTATGCCACAGCCAGCCCACAGTTCCACATCCCCCACTTTGCCCACACCAGCCACAGTGTACCACACTCTCCCCATTTGCACCACCAAGTGTACCACACTCCCACACTGTGCCCACACCGCCCACATGTGTACCAACCTTGCATGTTGCACACAGCCCCATTGGGCCCACTCACTTGTGGGCCCACACCACCCACTGGGTCCCACATGGGCCCCACACGTGCCGCACACCCAGGCCCACAGTGCTCCGGGGCAATTTTTGGCCACATGGGCCCAGCGGGCCCAAGCAGTTTGTGGGGCTCAAGCACTGCACTAGTGATAAAAAAAAAAACACACAGGTCTGTTACGAGCAATACTTCAATTTTAGCTTCCCACTTGGGCCCCACACCCGTGCCCCGCTTTCACGCCGGTATGGGGCCCACAGTGGGCTGCCCGCGCGGGCAAAGATTTTTTTGCCCACAGTGGCCCACGCGGCCCCCAAAGGGCATGTTTGCTGGGTCATGCCTCCGAGAACAGACATTGCACTAGTGATGCAAAACACACAGGTCTGTTACGAGCAATACTTTAAATATAGTCAAATAATTATTAGACTGGGGCTACTGTACGTTTTTTTTATGATTGCCGTATTCTCAAGTATTTTCCAAGCAAATTAAGTGCACGTTTTTATCATGTGTTAAGTTACTGATTAGCGGATAAAGGCAGCTTGTTTTTTTTTTTTACTCCAGCAATATACTATAGGCAACAGCGATATGGATGATGGTCTGCTGAAAAAAAACAGCATATGCTGGTATGTTTGATGCTGGTTTATGCTGGTCCTTTGCCAGCACATGACCAGCATAAACCAGCATAAACTTTTTCTAATAATTCAACGGCCCGTCATCAATTATTCCTTACTTCTTTTATGCCAAAAAAAGGATATTAAGTAAAGATCCCAGACCGGGTCCGTGTACTTGGTGGCCAACGGATTTTCGTTTTAAAAGGAAAAAAACAAAAACGAAAAACGGCTGGTTTCCCAATTTCCATTAGTAAATAAGAAAACAAAAAACGGAAAACAAATCCATTTTTCTTTTTTTCTTCTTGATATTAAAAGACGGAAAAACGAAACAATCTCAGAATCCCATTGTGGTTATATTTAAAATTGGAAATCAAAATAATATTAAATCCGTATCATTCGTTTCTTTCGCTTTTCTAATTGAAACCAAAAAATCTGTTTCCAAAACCAAAATGAAAAAGCGGATAGCAGCTTCGTTTTCCGATATTCATTTTGTGCTAATATCAAAATCTAAAAAGCGGATAACCAGCGTGCATGCGTTTTCACTTTGGTGTTTTCGTCTGATCACCAGTGGCGTCAACCGGAAGTGATCGTTACCCAGCGGAATAAATTAAATTAAATTTATGCATTTAGCTGGAACGCTATCTCACGCTAATCATGCGTACATATTTTTACGGTGGCTAATTAAATGCACCAATTAAATACGACCTCACTCGTCTGATTTCATAACACGATTTGGCTAGACCCCAGTAACGGTTAAATTTAGGGGCGGGGTTAGGTGTAGGTCATTCGTACAAATTCATACTAATGTGCAACTTCTAGTAATAATGCGTGCGATTTGGCAAAAATCGTAAAATGAAAGTGTGGTCGCACGACCTGGTACGATTTAACTACAATTCTCAAAAAAATATGAACGTAACCGCCGCATGGACGCTTTATCCAAAGCGACTTACAGTGCATTCAGACTATCAATTTTTTACCTAACAGTGAAATGGACATGAAGCTCGTGCATACATTACATACATCGCACTTATAAAAAAATGACCCTTATGACTGGTTTTGTGCTCCAGGGTTACATATACTTCCGATTGTGCATTGTCACAAATACGGAAGTAAAACATGTTTATTCTATAAGTTCTGTAATCAGTGATCTGTGATGTGTAATTATTCGAGTTCAGTCAGATTTTATTGTCTCA
>NW_024878427.1:0-1903 GCF_018340385.1 Cyprinus carpio
TAAGGTGTAATACTTTACCATGTGTTATGAACCTTTCTGTTGTAAAACATTTGTAAGCTACCTTTTGGATCATGATTGATTTTACTATTTATAGTACAAATTTTCCAGTACTTCTCTAACTATCAATTTAGAGGTTAACTTTTAGGTAATAGCAACACTGTTATTTTAAAATGTTTAAGAAATAATAAATCACTATTAGTAACACTAGTTAATCTGTTCACTTTACAGGCGAGGCATGAAGAGACTGGACCTGCTAGTTTGGCACCACCACACCTCACCTTCTCACCGATTAGGCTTTTTAAATAAAAATGAGTTCCCAGTAGAAGCTTAAATGTTTATGATAATGCTTGTTACTGGTTTTTTTTTTTTGTTGTTCAATATTAGTACTACTATACATTTATGACTAATTATTTAATAATTGACTAATGACTAATAGCTTTTTAATCAGCTTTCTTTTTAAATGTGGAGTTTATATAACTAATTTTTGTAATTCACATTATTGTTGCATATCGAATGGTTGTACCCATGTAAGTTAATAAAAAATAAGCTTGAGAGAATGGTTCAGGCATTATTTCCAATGTTAAATTTACATTACCATTAATTAATGTGAGCACTTTTAATGTTTTTTGGAATGTTCAAAATAACCTTCTTAGAATGCTGCATTACTAAAATTTAGGTTTCAGGATTGTTGCTATGCTAACTCATACTAATAACTTAAGCAAATCCTGGACATTTTAGCCTTCTTGAATGTTCCAAATAAACGTTCATAGAACATTATATTTTTGAATGAAATTTAGGTTTCAAGAACATTGTAAGAATCGTCCTGCAGCACCATAAAAAAACATTTCAGCAACGCTAAACCAAATCAGACATTGTGCAACGCTCTTGGAATGTTCCAAAAAACGCTTATAGAATGTTATATTTTTTATGAAATATGGGTTTCAGGAACGTTGTAGGAATGTTATACACCATAAATAACGCTCTAGCAACGCACAGTCTGGATATTTAACGCTCTTGGAATGTTCCAAAAAACTTTTATAGAATGTTATATTTTTTTATGATATAGGTTTCAGGAACGTTGTAGGAACGTTATGCTAACCATAAAATAACGTTCTAGCAACATTAAACAAAACTTTGGACATTTTAATGTTCTTGAACGTTTTCAGCCAAATCAAGTAGAACGCTATATTTTTATGAAATTTTAGCCAAGAACGGTAAGAACGCAGGTTAACCATAAAATAACGCTCTCTATCAACGCTGGAGCAAACCGGACATTTTAACGCTCTTGAATAAACCCAAAAAACGCTCAGAGAACGCAGATTTTTATGAAATTTAGGTTTCAAGAACGCTAGTAGGAACGTTATGCTAACGGCAAAATAACGCTCTAGTAACGCCAAACAAACTGACATTTCCACGCTTTTTGGAACATTCCAAATAACGCTCATATTGTAGGTCCTCAAAACAGAACGTTAGAAAAAAACGCTCTCAGAACATAAATTTGTTGGCAGGGTTACAGAAGAATGTGAGGACAAAATAAATGTATAATTTTATGTTTGTAGTTTATTTAGAATATATTTAATTATCCACAACATAATTTAATATTCACTTGTGAGTGCAGTTAAACGTGGTTATTAGGAACAATCAAAGCTGACTTTCAAACTGAATTTTTTGCATCATTACTCAGACACACAATCCTTCAGAAAATCTTTTAACAATCTTAATTTCTACAAAAAAAAAAAAAATCATTTATTGTTATTGTTATTATTGTGTGTGTGTATCATTATTATTAATGTTGAAAAGAGTAGAGAATATTTTTTCAGTTTTTTTTAGGAGGGATAAATTGAAAGAGAATAGCATTGTTTGTTACATTTATTTACAGTTACATTTATTGGTACATTTATAT
>NW_024878428.1:0-400 GCF_018340385.1 Cyprinus carpio
TGATTTGCTGTGGTCGTTGGCACTCAGGTATTTTTTGAAAGGCCATTAAGGCTTTGATTGCTGTGTTAATATCTTTGGAATGCCTTAGCATTCTTGGGCATGGGTGGACTTTTCACACATTTAAAGCATTTCATGCAAATTCAACAATTGTAATGTTTTCTGAATGCAGAAATGGATGCAGTCCTTGTTAAAGCGTAGAATCACCATGTGGACAACATCAAAGAGTGCCAGACCAAAAACTTTGGGTAAAACAGCACCCTCTAATGTTTAGATGAGGATGCTGCTGTAATCAAGGCAACAGGATAACCCATTGATGAAGAAACACCAACAAGACTGCCCCAAAGAGAAGCACTTATTCTTAAATGGAATCACAAATGCTTCTATTTGTAGTCATCTAGGA
>NW_024878429.1:0-4980 GCF_018340385.1 Cyprinus carpio
TGCAGTGACCTTAAGGGTTAAGGGTACAAACACTTGACCAGAATCATGTCAAGTAACAACTAACTAATCCAAATGTTTTTTATCTTTCTTGTTTTGTTTTGCAGATGCTGTCATGAAACGCCATGAAAAGGCAACTGCTGGACACCTGGGACAGGCCATCAATCCCAAGTTGGCGTCAATTCCCTGTTAGAGTTTAGAGTTGTCTAATAGAGAGGGTGAAGGAAGAACATCCAAACCCTGCCCCCTGCTTCCTTCAAGATTTTTTATGGATTTATATAATGTTGTTTTTTCGTAAAGTAAAGACAGTGGCAAAAAATAACATGACCCTACTTTGATGTTTTGTTCTACAAATTAAATACACACACACACCTCCAAAAACACCATTTGATACATTTGCATTGCAAGAAAAAAAACATCAAAGTATTGTCGTTAATTTTGCCACTGCCTTTACTTTACGAAAAAACACCATTATATAAATCCATAAAAAATCTTGAAGGAAATCAGGGGCAGGGTTTGGATGTTTCTTCTTTCACCCTCTCTATAGACAACTCTAAAATTGTGTTTTTTTTTTTTTTTTTTTTTACACAGACTTTATTTCATTAATTAAAGAGAAAAAAAACTTCTCCAGAATTACTTTTCAGGTTTTAGCTTCATCCTTTAGTTTCATAATAGCAATTTCAGTAAAGTTGCTGTTTTGATTTATGTTTTAACTGTGTGCAGTTTATTTGCACTCTGTTCTTTTGTCAATGTCAATAAAATTCTTATTTTTCTATAGCAGGTGTTATTCATCTGAATATACTGCTCATTTTTGGAAGTGAATTTATACTGTCACAGTTTTTAAGTTGCATTGTCGGGGGATTTTGAAGCATCGAAAATACTTTGGTCCAAAAATACAAAAATGATGACTTTATTCAGCATTGTCTTCTCTTCGGGTCTGTTGTGAGCGCACTGCTGTGACTGTTGACGTATTATGTCTGCTGACGTGTTCTCTGGTGCGCCCAATAACAAAGAAAACACGTCAGCAGCGTCGTACGTCAACAGTCACGCATTCGCGTCACAAACAACCCGGAAGAGAAAAAAGCGTAATAAAGTCGTAATTTTTGTGTTATTTTTGGGGAACAAAAGTTATTTTCGATGCTTCTAGAAATTCCAACGGTACCCGCTGATTCACATGGACTACTTTGAAAAGATGTTTTTATTACCTTTCTGGGCGTGTGGACGGTATACCATTACATACATTTTTCAAATGGAGGTCAGAAAGCTCTCGGACTAAATCTAAAATATCTTAAACTGTGTTCGAAGATGAACGTAGGTCTTACGGGTTTGGAACGACTTGTGAGATTGAGTCATTAATGACATAATTTTCATTTTTTAGTAGACTAACCCTTTTGTATATAGATCAATTGAGATGAGACCAAGATTGCCTGTTAGATTTACACAAAACTAATTATATTTTAAGTTTTAGCCACTACAAGAGACATCAGGGCGGCGGCGTATCCAGGACTAGCCGAGTTGGGGGCTGCTCTCACGCGCTCCCCATGATCACTGAGCTCCGCCGATCGCGGTAGAGCTGACAAATCTCCAGAAATCGGGCGTAAACACATTTTGAAAATCCAGATAAATGGTGGCTAGTTGAAATCACAATGCTGCATGGAACTCAACCAATCAGCATGTTTAGCGCTCAAGTCTCGGCTTCCCGGAGGTTCCCGGACCTTTGAAAAAAGTACTACCCGGAACTTTATTTTAGATCCTGGTTCCTGCTGAAAAAACACACACTGGAGTACCAGCCCAAAGTCCCTAGTTCCTCGGTAAAGTTCCAAGCGATTGGAAAGCGCCTTATATCCCTAGTCTTCTTTCAGTGGTTAAGATCCAATATTTTTTTTTATGAAATAGACACAAATTTCAGAGGCTTTGTGTAAATGTGATTGACACAACGTGGAGGTCATATTATATTTTTAATGTAAAAGTGAAAAATATCTGACTATAGTGTGCAGTGACCTTAAGGGTTAAAGAGGTACAAACACTTGACCAGAATCATATCAAGTAAACAACTGACTAATCCAAATGTTTTTTATCTTCTTTCTTGTTTTTGTTTGTTGCTTGCAGATGCCGCCGCGAAACGCCATGAAAGAGGCAACTGCTGGACACCCGGGGAGCAGGCCATCAATTCCAAGTTGGCGTCAATTCCCCTGTTAGAATTTAGAGTTGTGCCCACAGAGGTGAAGGAAGGTCATTCAGCCTCTGCTCCTGCGCTTCCTTCTGGCAAGATTTTTGCGGATTTTATATAATGGTGTTTTTTTCAGAAAGCAAAGAGCAAAGTGGCAAAATTCAATATGACATTCTCACTTTGATGTTTTGGTTCTACAAAATTAAACTATTGGCTGGCCACACACATTACCCAAAAAAATACCCACCTTTTGGAGGCAATTTGCATTTGCAAGAAAAAAAACTCAAAGTATTGTCATGTTAATTTTCCCACTGTCTTTACTTACTTAAAAACACCATTATATAAATCCATAAAAAATCTTGAAGGAATCAGGGGCAGGGTTTGGATGTTCTTCTTCACCCTCTCTATTAGACAACTCTAAATGTTGTTTGTTTTTTTTTTTTTTTTTTTACACAGACTTTATTTCATTAATTAAAGAGAAAGAAAAAACTCTCCAGAATTACTTTTCAGGTTTTGAGCTTCATCCTTTAGTATTCATAATAGCAATTTCAGTAAAGTTGCTGATTTGATTTATGTTTTAATTGTGCAGTTTATGTGCACTCTGTTCTTTTGTCAATGTCAATAAAATTCTTATTTTTCGATAGTAGGTGTTATGTCATCTGAATATACTGCTCATTTTTGCAAGTGAATTTATACTGTCACAGTTTTTAAGTTGCATTGTCTGGGGGATTTTTACATTTTCAGTCTCCAATTTCTGTTCAGTTTTTTGAATGTTTAAATTCATATTCATAATATATATATATATATATTACATGTACTGAAATTAATATGTTAACAAATATTAGAAAGAAAACATAGACATATATTGCAAATTAATATATTACATAGTCTGATATCAAATGTATTTACATATATGGGAAATAAATATATGTAAATATTTACAATAAAAATATATTTACATATATATAAATGTAATATATTTACATGTACCTGAAATGTAATATGTTAACAAATATTAGAAATTAATATATGACATATATTCCAAATGAATATATTTACATAGTCTGATATCTAAATGTATTTACATATATGGGAAATAAATATATGTAAATATTTCCAATAAAATAAAATTTTACATATGTTTAATTAGGTGGAAAATATTAAAAAGCAGCCAAATCAATATTTAATATATTTTGTAATATATTTTAAAAAATATTTACATATATTTTAAAAAAACATATTTCTTCTATTTAAATTTAAGATATTTCAATATATAAAAATGTATTTATTTGAAAATTTTTTCGATCTATGTGACTTCTGTATGGGATTGCAAACAGAATTCAAAGCTCCAGCAATAAAGCATCATATAGAATATTTAGCAGTTTGTCAGACTTTAATTCTTGTAATTAAGTATAGTCCACATTATAAACACTTGTCTTGATACAAGTAATCTATAACATCATAGTTTATTAAAACCATATTAACAGTAAGCCTATAAATAGTTTTAAAAATATACAAATTTCAAATGAGTTGTTTATAATATAGATTTATGCTGTAAAATTAAATGTCTAATGCTTATAGGAGAGAGTGGGGGGAAGATTAATCATTTTTTATTTATGTGGTCCTCAAGATAAGTTAAAATGATGCAGAAGTGCAATGAAAGTATCTATCCTATCCTAATAAAAGTATTCCTATCATTTTAAATGATCAGAATGTATCTATGACAAAGGGTTCTTAAAATATGGCTTCTATTTAATAAAAAAAAAAAAAAAAAAAATTGTTCCCATTGCTCAGTTTGCCTGGGGTTTGAGGTAAGTAACCGGGTCGAGTTCAGTGGGTAAGATGCATCATCTGGGTAAAATGACCATCTGACCAAATCTGATTCAAACCCCTGTGAAATAATAATATAAAACTCATTTAATAATTTCCTCTTACAAACAGTCATATTTCTTTTCATAAAGTTAACTTAAACAACATAAAAACAACAAATAAGGTTTAAATTTCGATATTTAATTGCTTGCATCTCTTAAACAATATGTTCTTCCTAAAAACAGACTAAACAGAGTTTGTTGGCCATTATGGGCTACAGGGGAAATATATTTATACCAGAAAACTCAGGAGGTGAAGCTAAACCCAAAAGTATTTATTTACAAAACCAATACAAAAAACGAATTATTTTGGCGTAGGCCCCATCTGTAGCCTGAATCAGACGTTGTAGATTTCAGCAATCCTGCCGAAGACGAAGGCTGGGCGGAGCATACCCCAAAAGAAAAAGAGAATACCCACCAGACAAAGTACTTCTTACAAGATCCTAGATCATACGGACAAAGAAAAAAATAAGAAAATATAAGATAGATTTAATAAGTCATATTAAAGTGATTATAAAAGCATTTAAGAATGTATCGGATTATAGCTTAAGTATTAATTACAGAGTAGCGAGAGATGGGCCGCGACAGGCGGACAGTGATAGAGGCCAATGATAGACCAGGTATTGATAGAGAGGCACGATAGCCAGATAGAGCCATGATAGGCCAGACAGTGGATAGAGGCCGGATAGGCCATACTGAGAGTTAGGCCACAGAAAGGCCCCGGCGGGCCACAGTGGGAAAGTCCCCGCGGCCACAGAAGATGGAACAACCCCGATAGCCTTAAAGAAAGCCACCATGGCCGCGGAGAAACCTAGCTAGGCCACAGATGAGATGCCCAGATTGAGTCATAGTGAGAAGCCAAGAGGCCGTAGAATGAATGCCTCAGTAGGCACAGAGGAAGGCCATGTAAATAGACCACGGTGGGAAACTCCACGAGATGGGTAA
>NW_024878430.1:0-2279 GCF_018340385.1 Cyprinus carpio
ATGTGGTGCAAAAGCGGGAATGCGCAAAACTTGTCATTTGCAAGTGACAGTTTTGAGACTCATAGCAGCAGAGGCACGCCGTTGTCGTTGTGCACTTGTGTTTGTGTCAGAAAAAGCATCCAAGGAAATAAAAAATATATGTAAGAAAACATTCTACAAGCATGCAAATCTCATTGCAAGAATTCACACACTGTTTTGCGTATGTACAAAATTTGTCTGTGACTTCACATTTTTGATGCAGGTGTGTGAATGTGTTTTGCACCATATTCACTGCAGCAATAGAAGCAAATGTGAGCCTACGAGTTTCTTGATTTGTGATTCATAGAATAGGATTTGTGCACCTGCAGTGAAGGATTCGAGAAGGTGTAACTGTTGTGTTGTGTTTGTGGGAGAGAGAAAAAAAAATCTACAAGTTTGACTTCAAATTTGCTGATACACGTGTGGCTATTATCTACAACTACAAATTCTGCTGTCACAGACACTCAGTTGTTTTGCACCATATACCTTCATAGTTACGTCCTGTACTCCCTGATAATTTGCTTTATCAGGTAACCGTCATTTTCTGAATCTGTATTACATGTGCGAATGTTACTGATCTTCGTTGAAGCTTTAGCCTGTTCCCACTGAAACACTTGTGTTTATGAGAAAGTGACAGACACTGCTATTTTGCAATATATAGTGTAGGATCTACACATTTAAATCTGGAACTTTTCATTGAAAACAAAAAAACAAGCTCTTTTATTCTATAAGAGGAACTGTTTACCTTGGAATGTTGCGTAGTTTCATAGAAAATTAGATTTATGCAATGGTCATAGTTCAGAGCTGTTTGTATTCATCATGTAGGTTTAGCTCAAAACACCTGACTTCAAATTTTTAAATTGTGACCCGTGATCGATCTTGATTATCTGCTATCGGGGTGTGTTTAATTAGGGCGGATATCATAATTAGTCCAACCGCATTTATAAATATAGTTAATTATTTTTGGTTGTTTAACCACTATTAGCAAAATACAGTGCAGGTCTCTCTATGGCTTTGGTTTTATAGGCATATTGCCAGCACTTACTGAAAATACTGACACTGAATTGGTTTGGCTCCTTTGCATCTGAACCCTCGAACTGCGTTTGTAGTCCTGCTTTATTCCGATTTGCAGATGTACATAAAGAAATAGGCAGTCACCACTGGATGCGCACACAGGCCAAATCTCTGAATACGCTGTGTCTGAATCCTATTAAATGCAAAGCCGACGTCATTCTTTGTATTACAGAAGGCTCTTAACATTATTTCATAGATTCAACATCTATGGCTTTGTTTAAAATTAAAAAATGGCACATCCCATAGCCGAAAGGTTGCCTACCCCGCATAGACACTTTCGCCTACTGTGTAAAGATCAGTAGATGCTGGTCATCTCACTGCCAATATGAAAAACTTTGACTATACTACCATACCTGCCCCCCCAGCCTAATGGATAAGGATGAACAGTTTTTAAGGGCTTCACTTGAATATGTCACCTTTTTAAACTTTAGTTAGTGGTAATGTTGCTACTGTTTGAGATACATAGGCTCAAGTTAAATCCAAAAGGATATTTTCTTTTAGAGAATTGCTTTTTAAGGCCTTCAGCAACTGCTGGTAGGGACTCACAACTGCTTCTCCCTGGGTTGGACATCACAAACCCTGAAATTGCATGAAACCCTGCCCACAGGAACACGCACAAGGGGTGGGGCCATGTTGGCTCCTTTAAAGGTGCTATAAATGCAAAATTACTTTACAAAGAAAACAAAAATAATCTTAATTGGTACAAATCCACCCACCATTTTTTTAATCTCAAAATCATATACATGTGCTCAAACAACCGGTTCCAAAACGTCCATATACACGTCATATTAGAGAAAAGTCCCGCCCATTTGTAACAATCTCTGCCCTATTAGCATATACACAGCCCTGAGTGAGAAGCTGCGGTCCGCCATTACTGTTCTCTTGCTGTAGCTGCTGGAGGTTCAATGTCAGCGCCAAAGGGCCATTAAAAGTGTTGTGTGTTGGGATGGACCAAGGCACATAGGAGTCTCCATAGACCGCTGAGGACATGGTGGTTACATTTCATTTTCAAAGGAAATTTCCCAAAAAAAAAAAAAACAGAAAAGTCCTATATGTTTCTTCTACATTGGAAGCTCCTGTCGTCAAGTCAAATTCCTTGTGTGTGTAAACATACTTGGTAATAAAGCTCTTCTGATTCTGATATGTTTGTGCTAATCATTTTATGCCAGACTGCTTCACAACGAGTT
>NW_024878431.1:0-2034 GCF_018340385.1 Cyprinus carpio
TCCAAAATTGAAAGGCGATGTTGACGTATCTGTTCCAAAAGTGGAAGGAGATATTAAAGCACCAAACTGGAAATGAAGGCCCCGATATTGAAGGACTGAGGGAGGTTTTAAGATGCCAAAGTTCAAAATGCCATCATTCGGAATGAAGGGTCCAAAACTGGAGGGTCCAGATGTTGATGTGAAAATCCCTAAAGCTGATATTGATATTAAGGCACCAGATGTTGATATCAAAGCTCCAGAGTTTGACATTGAAGGACCTGAGGGAAAAATAAGGCCCAAAATTCAAGATGCCATCTATCTCTGGTCCAAAGATTTCTATGCCCGACGTTGACTTCAATCTGAAAGGTCCAAAATTGAAAGGCGATGTTGACGTATCTGTTCCAAAAGTGGAAGGAGATATTAAAGCACCAAAAGTGGAAATTGAAGGCCCCGATAGAAGGACCCGAGGGTGGTTTTAAGATGCCAAAGTTCAAAATGCCATCATTCGGAATGAAGGGTCCAAAAGTGGAGGGTCCAGATGTTGATGTGAAAATTCCAAAAGCCGATATTGACATTAAGGCACCAGGATGCTGACATCAAAGCTCCTGTAGAGTTTCCACATTGAAGGACCTGAGGGAAAAATCAAGGGCCCAAAATTCAAGATGCCATCTATCTCTGGTCCAAAGATTTCTATGCCAGACGCTGACTTCAATCTGAAAGGTCCTAAAACTGAAAGGTGATGTTGACATATCTGGTTTAAAAGTGGAAGGAGATATTAAAAGCACCAAAATTGGAAATTGAAGGCCCGGAAAGTGAGGGACCTGGAGGGTGGCTTTAAGATGCCAAAGTTCAAAATGCCACTACATTCTGAATGAAGAGGGTCCAAAACTGGAGGGTCCAGATGTTGATGCGGAAAATCCTAAAAGCTGATATTGACATTAAAAGGCACCAGATGTGGACATCAGTGCTCCAGAGTTTGACATTGAAGGACCTGACGGAAAAATCAAAGGGACCTTAAGTTCAAATGCCATCACTCTCTGGTCCAAAGATTTCCACCCATGTCCAGATGTTAACTCTCTCAATCTGAAAAGGTCCTAAGCTGAAAGGTGATGTTGATGTGTCTGTTCCAAAAAGTGGAAGGAGATATTAAAAGCACCAAAAAAGTGGAAAGTGAGCGCCCAGATATTGAAGCGACATGAGGGAGGTTTAAGATACCAAAGTTCAAAAATGCCATCATTCGAAATGAAGGGTCCAAAACTGGAGGGTCCAGGATGTTGATGTGAAAACCCTAAAACTGATATTGACATTAAGGCACCAGATGTGGACATCAGTGCTCCAGAGTTTGACATTGAAAGGACCTTGAGGGAAAAATCAGAAGCCCTAATTCAAAATGCCATCACTCTCTGGTCCCAGTGATTTCTAAGTGCCAGATGCTGACTCTCAATCTGAAAGGTCCTAAACTGAAAGGTGATGTTGATGTGTCTGTTCGAAAGTGGAAGGCTGAGATATTAAAGCACCAAAGTGGGAAATTGAAGGCCCAGATGTTGAAAGGACCTGAGGGAGGGTTTAAGATTCCAAAGATCAAAATGCCATCATTGTTGAGGACTGAAGGGTCCAAAAGTGGAGGGTACAGATGTTGATGTTAAAATCTAAAGCTGACATTAAAGTTAAGGCACAAGATGTTGACATCAAAAGTTCCAGAAGTTAGACATTAAAGGACCCGAGGGAGAATAATCAAGGGGTCTCCATTCCACGACGCCATCTATCTCTGGTCCAAAGGTTTCTATGCCAGACGTTGACTTCAATCTAAAAAGGTCCAAAATTGAAAGCTGATGTTGATGTGTCTGCTCCAAAAATGGAAGGAGAATATTAAAGCACCAAAAATTGAAATTGAAGGCCCAGACATTGAAGGACTGAGGGTGGTTTTTACTCCAAAGATCAAAAATGCCATCATTCGGAATTAAGGGTCCAAAACTGGAGGGTCCAGATGTTGATGTGTGAAAAATCCCTAAAGTTTATATTGACATTAAGGCACCAGAGTTGACATCAATGTTC
>NW_024878432.1:0-2366 GCF_018340385.1 Cyprinus carpio
GTTGAAGTGTTTTAAACCGCTGTTCTTGTCTTGTAGTTGCTTCCATCTGCTTCTCATCTCGGCCTCCTGCTGTCCCATCTGTGCTCGGAGAATGGCTGCCAGGTCAGACAGGGTTGGCTCCTTTCCTTCATCTTCAGTGTTTTCCACTCCAAAAGCTCCATTTTCTCCTTCTTCACTAACAGGGTTGCTTGTCCAATACAGTTTGGCTTTCAGCTCCTCCTTGTTGTCTGCCTTTTCCACCACGATTCATTTCTTCTTATTGGGGAATAACGCCACAAAAAAAAAAAAAAAATCCTGTGTCCGTCACTGGATGATCCCACCGCTGCCACCAATTGTCAGGGACCAACGCAGTGAGGCAAGAGAACACAGGAAGTGGTTTTTTGAAAAGTGGGGTTTTATTACCCAAACTATTGAGAAGTTACTTAAGGACCAAAATTAATAACTAGGCCTTAAAAAGAGGTCAACAAAAAAGAACTAAATATAGGCTCAAATACATCAACTCATAACGCAAGGTTAACTGAACAAAAACTGACCTGCCACAAAGACACAGAAGGAAGCTTATATAACAGCTTGACAAAACCAAGTAACATAGAAGGGGTAAACAAACTAACACTTAGGAACTCAAGAGCTAACTAAGGACAAAATCCCCCCTGGCACATCGTGAAACATGGTACGGCCTAATGAGCTGGCTTCCCGGATATAGGTCTCCTCAGCCCTTAGCCACTCCTTTCGCCCAACCAGGAAGGGACCGCACCCCAAGGCCAGGTAACTCAACACAAAAAAACATGTGATTAGTGCACTCCCTGTAAATCAATATAAAAGGTAAAGCAAAATAAACCAAATCAAAAAACTGTATTGTGTTCCTTATTTAGATATCATAGTTTAGATGACTGTAAATAATAATCAGTGCAACAAACTAAGGAGGTGAAATAATAAAACGATAATCAAATGTTTAGAACTGAGGTGATGTTACCCTGTGTGGCCGTAGCCATCACAACTATGATACGGTCTAAATCCTGACTGGAAATCCTCACAGATACCATTTTTCTCTAAGAAGGAATTTAATTGTGAGGATACTACCTTTTCTAGTATCTTGGACAGAAAAGGGAGATTCGAGATCGGCCTGTAATTAACTAGTTATTTGGGGTCAAGTTGTGGTGAGGCTTAATAACAGCCAGTTTGAAGGTTTTGGGGACATATCTTAATGACAATGAGGAATTAATAATAGTCAGAAGAGGATCTATGACTTCTGGAAGCATCTCTTTTAGGAGCTTAGATGGAATAGGGTCTAACACACATGATGTTGGTTAAGATGATTTAAAAGTTTATACAATTCTTCCTCTCCTATAGTAGAGAATGAGTGGAACTGTACCTCAGCGGATCTATAGTGCACTGTCTCATGTGATACTGTAGCTGACTGCTGCATGGTTACAATTTTATCTCTAATAGTATCAATCTTAGAAGTAAAGTAGTTCATAAAGTCATTACTGCTGTGCTGTGGGGAAATCTCAACACTTGTTGATGCTTTATTTTTTCGTTAATTTAGCCACTGTATTGAATAAATACCTGGGGTTGTGTTTGTTTTCTTCTAAAAGAGATCTAAAAAGTAATCCAGATCTAAAGTGAGTTTTTAATGCTTTTCTGTAAAGATAGGTTACTTTCCCGCCAAGCAATATGAAATACCTCTAGTTTTGTTTTCCTCCAGCTGCGGCTCCATTTTCTGTGGTTGCCTCTCTTTAGGGTGCGAAAGTGTGCTCATTATACCATGGTGTCAGACTGTTTTCCTTAACCTTCCTTAAAGCATAAAGGAGCAACTGTATTTAAAAATTCTAGAAAAAGAGAGAGTCCATTGTTTCTGTTACATCATCAAGTTGTTCTGATGTTTTGGATAAGCTAAGGAATTTTGATACATCAGGAAAGATTACTTACAAAGCAGTCTTTAGTGGTAGAAGTGATGGTTCTACTGATACTTGTAGCAAAGTAAAGTAGAATTTACAGTTTTTAGCTATATGAAGTTTGCACAGAACTAAATGATCTGAGATATATCATCACTTGGCTGCATAATTTCACAACACCATCAACATCAATTCCATGTGATTAAATCTAGACGAGTATGATTTCGACAATGAGTAGGTCCTGAGATGTGTTGTTTAACCCCAATAGAGTACGGTGAATGTCTATAAATGCTGATCCCAATGCATCTTTTTCATTATCAACATGGATATTAAAATATCACCAACAATTAAAACTTTATCTGCAGCCAGCACTAACTCGGATATAAAGTCACCAAACTCTTTAATAGTCTGTGGTGCCCTGGTGGCCTGTATAATGGCAGCCAGTACAACATAACAGGGATTTATCATTAA
>NW_024878433.1:0-2343 GCF_018340385.1 Cyprinus carpio
AGGACAGAGGAACTGACACGAGTCGAAGAAGGAGGCGGGAGAGGGAGGTTGGGAGGGAACACAGGGATTGTCAGGGCTGGAGCGGAGCAGCGGAGAAACAGGAGGATCAGGGCTGGACGGAACCAGCGGAGAAACAGAAAGAAAGTCAGGCTGGGCGGAACCAGCGGAAGAGGAGCAGAAGGGGACTACACTCCCCAAGAGCAGGCGGAAGGGAGGATGAGTTGTGAACTTCCAGAACGATCAGGCTACCCCAGACCGCGGAAACAGTGGGAGCAGGGCCTCCGCCTGACCCAGCGAGAAACCAGAAGGCGGGAATCTGCCGGCAAACCAGTCATAGATCATAAGTTCTCCTCTGTCAGTACTTCCAGAC
Source organism: Cyprinus carpio (assembly GCF_018340385.1). Classification (NCBI taxonomy): domain Eukaryota; kingdom Metazoa; phylum Chordata; class Actinopteri; order Cypriniformes; family Cyprinidae; genus Cyprinus; species Cyprinus carpio. The sequence continues at coordinate 371 of NW_024878433.1, forward strand.
CAGCATGGCAGTCCTACCCGTCAGTGATCTGCGGTTCTGGAGTGGGGTGGGCTGAGCTCCTCCACTGACTCACAGCGGCCACGGCTGACGGGTCCGGGTCCAGCACCCTGGCAGTCCGGCTCGAAGTCCTCTCTGACCGTCGATGGAGGGGCTCTGCTGTGCCGCTGTGCTCTGGCAGCTCCGTGCAGCAGTGGTGAGTGCCTCAGGCTGTCGTCTCAGGTGGGTCGGAGGCTGGAGATCTCCATTCAGAGGGGCAGACGGTGAACGGAGATCCGTTTTGTCCAGCACCCACTGCGCGAGAGCTCGAAATCCTCTGGACCGTTGGCTGGGGCGTGCCTTCACGCTCGCTCAGGCCAGCATAGTAAAACGCACTGGCGGCGGTCCGGGAAGTCTGTAAGGCCGCCAGTCGAAAAAGTCCCTGGTATGGTCCTCCAGCGAACGGTCCAGTTGCTCCAGGCATAGGAGTCGGACGCCGGGGATCTCCATTCCGAGAGGGGGCAAAACAAACAAAAAAAACACGAAAAGAAAAAACGCCGCTAAACTGTAAAGGGTCCGCTATTCTGTCACGCCCGGGCTGGCGTGCTGAGTAAAGCGCTCGAAGAAGAAGGTATAATAGGGTATTTTTAATAATCCAGGTAACCTAAACACTCTGCATGATAAACACTGTGATCAACATCACCTATAACACTCAACCACTCAACATGAACAATAGCGGACCAGGAGGAACTAAACAAACAGGGCTTTTAAACACCAGGAAAGTAATCAGAGGAGTGGAAACAGGTGGGGAGTAATCAATTAACAAAAACGAGGAAATTGAACGGAACACACCAAATAGGATAACAACAGAAAAAGGAACAGAAAGTCCATGACTGTGACACAGTTTCTTATCATTCTGTTCTACTTTTTACAGAAAAAAAAAAAAGACCCCAAACAATCTCAAGTATCTCTCTCTAAGTATTTCCTAGAAGAGATCTCAAATACCTCCTAAACTTATTTTGCAACTCAAAGTTCGCCATCAAAAAAACTTTATAAAAAGATATGTATTTAAAAAAAATGTTTACAAAATAAATATTAATTTTTTTTTTCACTCACTAATTACTAACTATATACTACCTGATAAATAAAAATAACACACAAAAAGTCAGATTCTACAAAATAAGCAGTTAAAATACATTGATAAAAATTAAAATATATTATTAAATTAATAATAACATAAGAATATATTCATATATTAAATAAAAATTAAAATCCTATAAAATGTATTTATTTATTTATTTATGTACAAATTCCATTCTATTCTTAATTTTATTCATTATACTTACTGCACTTAAGCAGGAAATAAATAGCAATTTCCTACATAAATTGACTCCAATTATTTTATTTTTATATAAGTGTAATAGTGGACACATTTCTCTATCACATGTTCTGCATATATATATATATATATATATATATATATATATATATATATATATATATATATATATATATATATATATATATATATTCACAAGCCTGTATCACAACATGCTCATGTTACAAACAAATATCAACATTATTGAATGAGCTGAGGTACCAATGTTCAAATGAAACCTACAGAACTAAAAGCCTGCATTCTTCTGATCTTCTGACAACTGAAATGAATGTGAAAGTTTTCTGAGAGTGTACATAACTCCAGAGATTCTCCTGACTGTCTCTGACCATCTGTAATCAAGTCAGGAACAGTCTGTGGCAAGCCATCAGTGTTCAAACCAGTGTGGACCAGTCTCTTCACAATCAAGACAGCCAAAAACAAAGCTATTTGAGGTGGCAGACGAGGGATGCGGTGTTGATGAGAGAAGGAAGCATCAGTCTGTGGACAATCAGTTCAGAAGTGCTGTCTTTCCTGTGTCTGTCTGTCTCATCCTTTACCCAGGCCTGTACGTATCCCCATTACTGCTCTGGATCTAATGATATTCTCTATTTCACAGCAA
>NW_024878434.1:0-1952 GCF_018340385.1 Cyprinus carpio
TTATATTGCCGAGATTAAACTCGTTAAATTTCGAGAAAAAAGTCGAAATACAATCTTGAGAATAAACTCATTAAATATCGAGAATAAAGTCGTTGTGTTTCGAGAAAAAAACTCGTTAATTTCGGAAAAAAAGTCGAAATAAACAAACTACGTATGAGAATCAACACCTCAATATACATACACGCCATTAATGGCAATGCCGGTAGAGGGTTTTAAGTGTAGCATAGCTGTCGCAAGTGCCATATGTGCATTTGGGTGAAGCCAGCGATAGGACCTTGCATTTAATCCTCTGGGGTGTCGACTCATCATGGACAAAAGCGAGTAGCCTACATCGCGCAAATTGATGACTGAATTTTTTCCTTCTAAAAGAGACTAAATCCGCTTGCAAAGTCTCCGCTTTTAAAGTTGGGTGGTGCTGAATATTATTGTGTCATAATTAGCTAAGTTGATAAAAGTATTTCTTTGTTACTTAACATTATACTATGCAATGAACACGATGACGAATTCGTTATGTCTCTACATAATTTCATTTCGACTTTTTTTTCTCGACACAATAAGACTTTATTCTCGTACATTAAATGAGTTTAAATCTCAAGATTTGAGGTATTCGACTTTTTTCTCGAAATTTACGCGAGTTTTATTTGGTGTCTCGAAACACAACGACTTTATTCTCGAAATTTAATGAGTGTTATGTCTCAAGATTGTCCATTTCAATTTTTTTCTCGAAATTTAACGAGTTTTTTTTCTCGAAACACAAACGACTTTATTCTGCGAAATTTTAATGAGTTTATTCTCAAGATTGTTATTTCGACATTTTTTCTCTAAATTTTATGAGTTTAATCTCGCGAATCATAATGACTTTAATCTCGAGTGCGTTTAAAATTTTTTTTATTATTGCTTGGCCCGGAAGCTTCTCTCCGTATAAAAGACACCTGTACACAGCACTCTCTTTGTGTTATTGGAATTGTTTTTTTAAGTTTTTTTTTTTTGTTTGTTTGTTTTTTAATTATACAAATATTAAAATGTTGGACAAAAATGCAAAGAGGAGCTACTTTTAAATGTGAAAGTAAATTGCCAGTAGGTGGCAGTAAGAATTATAAAAAAGCTGGTTGTAAGTAACAGGGTACCGGGGTTAAAGAATAAATGCTGGTTTAGTTATTAAGCTTGTTCACCATGCATTAAAGAAAAAAGTTTGTTAGACTATTATTTCTTAGCAACAATGGACGAGGCTGATGATAGGTTGACAATTTTTTAAGCTACATTATAGAGTTTAAGCACTACATAAAAACATAACACCAAATGGACCAGTAAATGCAGTAATTGCAAAACAGTATATTCAATAAATATATCCCACCGTGAGCTTACAGCGCATAATTCTACTCAATGATCCTTCCAAGATGGCTCTTCAGTTTTTTGTGTGTGTCATAAAGCTTGAATTATTTGAATGTGGTGCTTGGATTTCTTTGACAGGAGTGAACTATAACCTTGTCCATTTTAGGTAAGCATGGTCGTTATATGCACACCGAGAGTAAAAACATCAAGATGTTGGATTGTCTATACACAGTCAAATGAAGGCTGAATCTCAGTGCAGAAGGAGTCAGACATGAGTGGACTTGGAGTTTGAACTTGAGTGAATTATATGAATAAATATTGTAATTTATTTTATGTGATCTGCACTTGCAAGATTGGGAAGTCAAACCCAGGATTTTGGGTTTTATTCAAGCTTATGAATTCAGTGACCAGTTCAGAGGTGTTTAGATGAATCATTGTTGAAACACCAGACTGGAAATTTTGCACTCTCTCTCCCCGCCCTCATAACACCACAATGTGCAGATGAAGGCGACATTTGATGGCTATATAGATTAATTCATAGTGTAGACAATTTAACGGTAAAACAATATTCTCATTAAAAAAATGTATCAGCTTTGCCAGTATCTTTGGATATATAAGAT
>NW_024878435.1:0-1718 GCF_018340385.1 Cyprinus carpio
TAATATTATTATTCGCGTTGCAAATAACGTTCATTTCATTTGATAGAAACAATTTTCATAAGGGCAAGCTTCACGCTTAATATTGCATAAACCAACTTTCTTTTTACTGAGGAAGAAAGGTTTTTTCAGCATTAGTGAGCATGCATTCTAACTTCCTTTACTTAATTGCACTTACATGGTGCTACTGTTACAGAAGCACTAAACAGATCTTCCTATGCATAAAATCTCTAACAGCGAGTTCATGAGTATAAAACTCCTAACTACACTAATATTTATTATTTGCGTTGCAAATAACGTTTCCTTTAAACTGTTAGGAAACAATGTTCACTTAGGGCATGCTTTTGCAGCAATATTGCATAAACACAGCTTTCTCTTACTGAGGAAAGAATGTATTCGGCATTAGTGAGCTTGCATTCTCTTCCTTTGTAATTGCACCAACATGGTGCATTACTGTTCACCCAGAACCACTAAACAGATCTTCCTATGCATAGAATCTCTAATGAGATCTCTAACATGGGTTCACTTGAGCATCAAACTCCTGTTTCGCTTGTGCTATTGCTGCAAAAAAGGCTAATAGCGTTTCATTTCACTTATTAGAAACAATTTTCGCAGGGGCAAGCTTTACTCTTAATATTGCATAAACCAACTTTCTCTTACAGAGGAAGAAGGTTTTCAGCATTAGTGAGCATGCATTCTCTTCCTTTGCTTAACTGCACTAACTCTGATGGTGCTACTGTTCACAGAAGCATTAAAAGCTGATCTTCTGTTGCTTATGAATCTCTAAGATGAGTTCATGAGCATAAACCTCCTAACATTGTTGCTTAGACTCTCTACGCGGTTCCTGCGCCCACCTCCCTCCCCCTCTATCTTTCTTTTTTTGCATTGCAAATAACGTTTGATTTCACTTGATAGAAACAATTTTCATACGGTCAAGATTTACTCTTAATATTGCATAAACCAACTTTTCTCTTACAGAGCAAGAAGGTTTTCGGCTTTAGTGAGCATGCATTCTCTTCCTTTCTTTAATTGCACTTACAAGGGTGAAACCGTTCACAGAAGCCGCGAAACTGAACTTCTTTTTGGTTAAACTCTCTAACATGGGTTCATGAGCATAAAACTCCTAACACATTAATATTATTATTTGCAAGCAAATAACGTTTCATTTTCACTTGTTAGAAACGTGTTCATAAGGGCATGCTTTTACGCTTAATATTGCATAAAACAACTTTCTCTTACTGAGGAAGAATGTATTCAGCATTAGTGAGCTTGCATTCTCTTCCTTTGCTTAATTGCATTAACATAGTGCTACTGTTCACAGAACCACTAAACAGATCTTCCTATGCATAGAATCTCTAACATGAGTTCATGAGCATAAAACTCCTAACACACTATATATTATTATTTGCGTTGCAAATAGCGTTTCATTTCACTTGATAGAAACAATTTTCATAAGGGCAAGCTTTACGCTTAATATTGCATAAAAACCAACTTTCTCTTGCAGAGGAAGAAGGTTTTTCAGCTTTGTGAGCATGCATTCTCTTCGTTTTGCTTAACTGCCCTTAACATGGTGCTACTGTTTCCTCAGAAGCACTAAACTCATCTTCTATTGCTTAGAATCTCTAACATGAGTTCATGAGCATAAAACTCCTAACACATTAATATCTATTCTTTTTGACTTTGCAAATAACGTTTGATTTCACTTCTGATAGAAACAATTT
>NW_024878436.1:0-4065 GCF_018340385.1 Cyprinus carpio
ATATTAGTCCGGTGGCAGTCCCGCCTCAACCTTCCTCCAGCGTACAGGAGAGTTCATCCCGTTTTTCATGTGTCAAAAATAAAGCCTGTATTTCATTCTCACCTTAATCCGCCTGCCCCGGTTCCCCCCCCGCCGCGACTCGTAGAAGGGTAACCTACATATTCGGTTAATCGTATTCTGGACTCGAGATGGAGGGGACGCGGATTCCAGTACTTGGTGGACTGGGAGGGTTACGGTCCAGAGGAGAGGAGTTGGGTACCTGCTAGGGACATCCTGGATCACTCCCTTATCGATGATTACAATCGACAGGTAAGGGTGGCGGGGAACGCCAGGCGGCGTTCCTAAGGAGGGTACTGTCACGGTTCATGGATTCATGACTCGCCCCTCGCTATGTGGGTTGACGTGGGTTGAATGAGGATGCCGTGCTCATCAGCGCGGCTCATGTTCCGCTGATGAGCTGATCAGCGCCAGCTGTTTGAATGGAATGTCCTATCATATTGTTTTGTCCACTCCGCTCTGTCTTTTTGTCAGATGGTTGTTGAGTTCCCGGGTCGGCACTGGCGCGTCTTTTCCCCTTGCTCAGTTCGGGTGTCGGTTGGATGTCTACCTTGTTGAGGATAAGTGTTCTGGTTTCCTGCTAGCTGTCTGCCCCTGAGTCCTGCGTTGCGAGCCGAGTATTGACTTTGTCTGCTGTCTTTGGACCTACTACCTCTGTTCTTTGGTGTTAATAAACACTACTGGCACTTGCTATTGGATCCTTGACTGTTCTTTCGAGCCATGACATGAATGGTTTAGCTTTTACTCTCAGTATTTGGAACGAAGCTCTTGTTACATTGTAGTCCTCCACGCCCCGCCTCCGTTTCAAAACTTGGTAATTTGATAATACCTAGAATATCAAAGTCAACTGCGCGGCAGATCCTTTTCCCCATTAGCACCCAAACTCTGGAAATAACCTACCTAACATTGGTTTTGGGAGTCAGATCACACTTCTTGCAGCAGTCTTAATGCTATGAGATTAACAGACCCATCTCTGTAACCCTGGCTTTACACATATAATACCTCACATCCTTGGCTCCGTCTAACACTTCCAAATCCAGCAAAGGAATGTTTAGCATTCATGAATACAGGTTAAACCAGCAACCGGGGAAACGCAGTACTTCCTGAATACACACCCATTCGGTTAGGCAAGTGCTCTACCATGCTCGGTGGGGGGCGAGTGGTGACGAAGTGACACTGGCATCCTCTACTAATAATTCGTCTAGTTTCTCTCGTATTCCCCTGAGGCTCACACGTGGAGGCCACCCGCTGTGATCCAGCCTGTATCCCAAACGTCAAAGTGGGTTCACAAGGCAGTCGTTCACACGAGTTTTCCATTAATATGTACCCCACCCAATTTCGAAAAGGACGCCTGAAGAAAAAGCAACCTCTTACAAGCCACTGCAAGATCAGCGGAGAACCCTGACAACTAAAGGAGTTCTTATATACAGCAGTCCCCTGTAAAGACCTTCCTTGTCTCAGACGCACCACCGGTCAGTTAACTTTCAGGAAACAGATGATTTCTTCTGCAACAATCCGACCTGCTGCAGCCGCTGGGAATTGCGTAAGCTGCTGGTTTCGCTCTTCTGGTCAGAGGAGAACTGGCCCCGTGTGCTGAGCCGTGTTTCTCCTAAGTTTTTTTCTCCATTCTGACAAGCCTTTGACCGTGGAGATTGTTGGTTCCTTGCGCACTGTCTTCGCCTCTGGCGTGCTTAGTTGGGGGACACTTCATTTACAGCGATAGACATTGACTTGATTGCAAACCATTGCACACAGCTCGATTTTAAACTGAACTGAGCTGCATGTATGACATCACTGGATCTCAATGATGAACCGGGCTTTAACTGTCGTTTTGCACAGATTGACACACTGTTCCTCCGAACCAATGTTGTTCCAGTTACTTTGACACAATCTTCTTTAATATAAAACAAAGGTGACTTGACTTGACTTTAAGTATCACCATTCAGCCATCGCTTGTTCCCTACAGAACAATCCAAAATGGGCTTTCTTTTAAAAGAATACTCTTATTACTTTTCTTCTTCATAGCCAAGAAACCTACAGTGCCAGTTCTGTTCGCATGTCAACCTTATTAGACTCTGGGCTGAGGGTAACTTCTTGATACCGCAATTTTGAGTAGACCCATGGATGTGTCAAATGTGCCCCGTGACTATCTTGACCTGAAGGGTGTTCAAAAAGTCCTCAAAAGAGCTCAAACTTTTCTTCCTCTCCCCCCCCACATCATCCCTATGACTGTGCCAGTTAAACTATTGTCAGAAGTATGACTATACCTAAGGGCAGGATTATACCTGCTTTTCTGCTCCCCAGCAAAAGGCCATGGAGAAATACTATTTCTGATTCTCCTGGCAGCCAAAAATCATCCACCCTTCTTCTTCTCTCTGCGGGCAAAGGCGCTGTTCTTCGTGGGAAAAGAAAGATGGTTCCTGCATCTTTGCATTGACTATTGAGAAGCTAAACAGCATCATGGTGAAAAATACCTATCCTTTTGCCATTGATGTCTTCAACCTGGAATGAGGGCACTTCGTTTTTTTCACAAAGCCCGGACCTTCATAATGCCTATCATTTGGTCCGTATAAGGGAGGTGGGGGAATATTGAAGGACCGCGTTTTAATACCCCAGAGGGCACTTTTGAATATCTGTGTATATGCTAGTCAGGCTCTCCAAAGCCCCCGCGGTCTGTCCAGGCACTGGTCACGCATGCTATTCTGAGAAGCTATGGTTGATAAATTTTTATATGTCTCCTGGACGACATAAATAGATTTTTTTTCTTGTTTCTCTTCCAGGAATATTTCAGTCACGTCTGCGAGGCTTTCGAGGCTGTTGGAGATGGGCTTTATGTCAGAGGCTGGATACTGTGGTGCTTCATGCACAGTCTGTTTCCCTTTGTTGGGTTTACATCGGTCATCTGAGGGGTTGCAGGATCCCAGCCCCAGATTCAGACTGTGGGTAGATTGGCAATTCCGATTCCCGTCAATTCCCTGAAAGCGGTTTCTGTGCGTTGCCATTTTCCATCACACGTGTTTTCGTCACATTCAACCAGCTACCACCCCTTTGCCCCCTTGACCGTCCCCAAAGGTACTTCGGTGGTCCAGTTCAGCAGACGCGCATTCCAACCTGACGATTGCTTAGTTTCAGCTCCAATTCTTGCACCGTACCTGATCCTTCTTGTCAGTTTTGTGTGGAGGTTGATGCTGTGAGGTGAAGTTGGTGCACTTTATTTTCTCGCATTCTTCTCAGATGCTAAGATGCATCCCTGTGCCTTTTTTCTTTTTCTTTCATCATTTTTATCACCCACTGAATGCAATTACAACATTGGTAATAGAGAGTTGCTGGCAGACAAGCTTGCCTTGGAGGAATGGGTATAATTGGTTGAGGGTTCAGGGGGCATCCCTTTATAGCTTTCTTAGACCGACAATAAGAAACTTGGAGCATATCAGGTCCACCAAAGGTTAGCAGGCTCGTGGGTTTTATTTTTTGGCCATTTGATTTTTTACATTTCCACCACCCTCGGGATCCAAGAATATCAAACCTGATGCTTTATCCCATGTTTTTGGACCAACTGGAGTGCCCGTAGTCTTCCAAGTTCATCTTGCCAGAAGATTGTGGGTGCTATGGTGACTTGGGAGCCATAGATTTAGAGCTGTGGTTTTTGCGGTGTCTAGTCTCTCAGAACCTCGGCCCCTCTTAAAGTCAGCAACTTTCATGGGTTGAGTACACTCATAACTCATTACCAGTGTCATCTACGGGCCTATCTGCTTTACACAACATTAGGAAGATCAGACCCTGTCTTTCAGAACATGCTACACAACTTCTTGTTCAAGATCTTGTTTTGTCCAGACTGGACTATTGTTATGCTTTCTTAGCAGGTCTTCCAGCGAATTCTATCAAACCTCTACAACTAATCCAGAATGTGGCTGCAGATTTTGTCTTTAACAAGCCGAAAAGAGCACATGTCACACTTCTGTTCATCAATTTACACTGGCTACCAATAGCTACTTGCAAAAATTCTGG
>NW_024878437.1:0-2122 GCF_018340385.1 Cyprinus carpio
ACTTGATGATTATTTGGTTCTTTGAAGCTTATCGGGGCCTTTCAGAAAGGAGGTTAAGTGAAAGCTGAGGGAAACTCTGGGTTTTGCGTTTCAGAATGGGAGGTTTTCAAACTCAAGAAAGCAGTGTAGGAGTCAAGCCTGTTTTCTGAAAGAAGTAGCTTATACTCAGAGTCAGTTTCCATGGTAGCTTACTCTATAACTCTAACAACCTGGTCAGGAACAGGTTTTCTTTGTAAAGTCAGAGTTTCTTATTGTCTCTCCCCAAAAGCGCCAGAGTGATGTTTAAGTCCTCATTCACCCCATCCACATCTGCAAAAAATGCTTTTCTTACTACAGGTATTTTTTGTCATATTTCAAGTACAAATATCTAAAAAAGTCTCACTTTAATATGCGAATTTCTATAGATGAAAAATGATACATTTAGTCTGTTTCCTGGGAAACAAATGCATTTAAATGCATTTTAATGTAGTAAAAACATGTAAAATTGCAAACTGAAACAAGTATATTTTGAATTTCTCACCTTAATTGCAGATACAATTAAAAAACAAGAAAATGTATTCTAAATTATTTTTTTTCAAGACTTAATACTCTTGTGTCTTTTATTATGTAGAAAAAAAATACATCTTGATTTAAGAATATTTAGATATTTTGACTGGAAACAAGAAGACAAAAAATGTTCTAAGTAAGAAAAAGTTTTTTGCAGTGCAGGTGTTTGTTCATTGTGCATATTTTCATCATGCAGGCATGGTAAAAATGAAAAATGGTATCTCCTTTAAACTAGGATCCACGTAGATGAGGAAGCTGACTAATTAGTAGGACGTTTTTTTCACTTTTATTTTTTTTTTGTCTGAGGATAGGTTACCATCAAAAATGAATATTAATTCAATCACTTACCATTTTACCTCTGAAGTATAATAACAAGTCCTGTTGGAAATTGAAAAATTATTCAGTTAATATTCACTTAGTACAAAAATCATATATACATTGCATGTCGCTACACATCAATCAAAATTAATAGCAAGAGTAAACACTTCTATATCTGGATACGATTTCAACACAAAATGAGCTTAAAAGGACAAGTAAAGAAACTGTAAGAAACACCTTAGCTAGCTATGCTGAACAGCTCATAGCATGAGAATACTACACCTCAAGGAGCCTGTTTACACCCTGGTAGCTTCGAGTGGCATTTTCTTTGATGGCGACTTAGAACTATCTGATCCTGAAAAAGACAAGGTGTAAATGCTCAAACGCTGAGACAGAGATTTGAATCTGATTGCTCAAACCACTTCAGGAGGTGGTCTACAACATTCCTCATGAAAAACTGGACATGCTTAGTGCAGCCACATCTAGCTGTTGAAACCACATACCTAAAAATTTTTTACTCCCTCCTCAAAAATGTTAAAGCAACAAGCATTACTTCAAGTTTTATTTTCTCTTGAGTGTTACAAGCTCTGGCTAAAGAAGATCTGTACGGAAAAAGACTAAAGTCTCAAACCCAAAGATATTCTTTATAAATTAGAGACCTCCAATAATCCTCCTAAAACTTCCAAAAAGAAGATACTTTGAAGAATGCTGGTAATCAAACCCAGCAAGTTTGTCAGGTATGGACAGTATGAAGGGGACTAAATGATTTTCATTTTTTGGGTGAACTCTTTAATTAGCATGCTACACACTAAATATTAATCATGCTGGGCACAGCCACTTATTGTGCTGTCATTGTGGTTAGTGCTGTAAATTGTCAAACAACGGTACATTGCTACAACATAAATTTAATGTAGTTCAATTGGCTATTCGTTAGACCTTTTCTAATAGATACGTACTTTTTTTATTTGCTCTTTCAGGTGCAGAAATTAATGCTCCCAAACAAAGATGTCATCGGTTAAGAAATGGAAAGTTTACCACAGCAACCATAAATCCTGAGCTATTTGAAAACTGCCAAAAAACCAAAAAAAAGTACCCCATTGTTTCACTCAGAAATGATCCATGGTAATAGTTGTAAGTGATTAGATAAAAGTACAAAAAAGTTTTTTTAAATTTTTAAAACTTTGCCCTTTCTAATGTGTTTCCAAAAGCACCAAGTTTTGGAGTCTCTTTAAAAAGGTATCTTTGTTAACATTGGGAA
>NW_024878438.1:0-2186 GCF_018340385.1 Cyprinus carpio
TTTTACGATTAATCTGAGCAGTTAATGGAACCAGCATTGCCCATGAAACACACCAGCACTGCCTACAAAAAAAAAAAAATACCACAACAAAATTTATGGCGAAGCCTCTCAGTGTTCAGACTTTTATAAAAGCTGTTTTTTCTTTTCCAAATTTAATGGGCGCTTGTGAATACCAAAAAAAATTCAGCGAAAATTCTAGCCAGCTCTGTATTTATCTGTAAACTTACTAAGTAAATGTCATTTAATACAACAGTAAATCAATAATTCCAAGTTTAGTAGATGTTTGGTGGTCATCTTGTAAAATGAGAGTGTGGCGCTGGAGTGCTTGTGACTGGTGAGAGCATCATCAGTTCCTCTCTATGCTGCCCCCAATGGACGAATCCCGGAACTTACCTGGAAGAGTTCCATGGGCTTTTGCTGGTGCTGTGACACACACACAGTATAAAGGCCAAAGAGAGAGACTCACAAGAACCAGAGTCAAATCTAAAAAGCGCGCACGGCGCCACCAGGAGAACAACTCGACTGAGGAGCAAAACCTTCTAAAAAGCCACTGAAAATGTTGTGAGCCTGCATGGATTCCAGCCCTTCCCTCCAAGCTCATTCCTTGTGGGAATGGACTGGCCAGTGCGCAGCCTCTGGCAGAGAGATCCTCATCTTTACGAACTTGACACGGAGAGGAGCTGGAAAGGAGCTGAGAAAGAGAGCAGCCTGGAGCAGCTGGAGAAACTTCAGCAAAAAGATGTTGAGGAGATCCAGCAGGCCACCACCCCTCGCAGGAGATCTACCCAGTCGCCTGCACAGATGGAGAGAAAAGAGAGGAGTGGCATGGCTTCTCTTTGACACACTGACACACTAAGACTTTTGCCCCAGAAGAAGGGCTTTATCCGGTCAGACGGGTGGGCAGGAAGCTGCATGTCAGCCGGAAGAGACCTCCGCTCGATCTCTATTAAGAAGCATGAGGTGGGAAGAGTCTCGTACTCTATACAGGGAACCCCTCAGAGTTTCAGACGGGTGTTTTGATCACTGCACCTCAAGGGAGTCAGATCCTAGAGCTTGGTGAGCCTGCTCCATGAAGCTGGTGTGAAAGCTCGTACATACAGGCGACCACGTAAATCAGTCCTCATCTGACGGCGCTGAGAGGGATGCTGCTTATCATTGCACTGTCAAGGCTGTGAAATACAAGCACTTGGCCAGAGAGAGAGCCGAGGCACCAGCACGACACCAGCGCGCCACACAGACACACGCAGTCAGCAATCCCGGAAAGCAACTGGAGGTACAGGTACAGCCCTCTGCTGGACAATCTTAAATAAAAGATGTGTTTCGTTTATTTTAAAACTGTATTTCTAGTTAATTGTTTTCTAGTATTTAACTAATACACATGAACAAAAAGATGCATTTTTTTATATTCTCAGTTGATGTAAATTAAAATAAGTGCATAAAAGGACCTTTACCTTTACCTTTGTCTTTTTTTTTTTTTTTACAATTCTCAGTTCTAAATTAACAATTCTAAAAAGTTACAACCAGTCATGAAGAAAACAAAAAATAGATCAATAACTTTTCAAAACTAGTCTGAGCAGCTATGCAACCATCATGTGAATCAGCACTGTATGTTTGCAGCTGACAAGTATTAGACAGGCCTTGCCAAATCACCTTTTACATTAGCTTTGAGAGACAAACGTTAGATGATCAGCAAAATATATGTGTTCAGAAACCAAAAATGTTTATAGTGATTATATGAGGTTGATAAAGTGAGAATTGTAACCAAAACTTTACCACATAAAAATTAATACGGACATTGCAGGAAATCTTTATGAATCAAGCCGTTTTTTGCAACATCTTTTTAGACTTGAGGCTGTCAAATTTTGGTTGCATAGATTAACAAAAATCATGAACCCATTTTATAATGGATTGCATTTTATAACTTTATAAATGCACTCATTCCTGTTGTCTTTAGCTCACTGGGGTTTGCAGGGAACTGTTCTCAGTCTGCTTTGGAAATCATATTTACTTGTGAAAAATGCTATACCAGTAAATCTGAATTGATTTAGATATGTTTCTTTTCTAGGGTTATGCATATAGCTACTCTGCAAAAAGATATGCCATCTTATTACAAAATTAATGTTTTCTGATGTAATTTTGGAAACAATGCATCTTTATAATAGAACACTTTTTTTTGCTTGGGGAAC
>NW_024878439.1:0-3269 GCF_018340385.1 Cyprinus carpio
TGGCTTCAATTTTGTCAGGCGATAGATCCACTGTGCCACGCCGGATCCCAGCCTCTGGGGTCCTAACTATCATTAATACTTATATGTGTTTTGAGTTTCATGAAATTATATGTATGTTTTTCTGCCTCAAAATCACCAGAGAAGAATATTCAGGTTGACATGTTGCATGCAACAATATTATAGTTATCAATATCCCCTCAACAGTTTTATACTGCATGTTTGTCATTATTCTGATGAAGTTCGAAGGCTAAATATTTGACTAGTAAAATACGATGCTGAATTTTAAAGCATTTTGAAAATGACTACACCTTCCCTGCGGCCAGGTTGGTGGCGCTATAACTTTGGATTCCTAATAGTCACAATCAATGTGGATCACGCATCATTAAAACGCAACAAAACCCCCTGTGAAGTTTGGAGACAAGATAAGAAAAATGTATGTGGATGGTATTAGACACTTCCTGTTTCTCGCATTTTCGCCTCTAATTTTCAACGCCACGCCACGAGCAAACCGTGTCGAGATATCAAAAAGCCCCTGGCAATTGCTATCCCCAAGTCTTGAGATTCATGTTCACCGAGTTTCGTGTAGAGAAACGGGTGGAAAAACCCTAAGAGTGGAGGTATATCAAATTCCAGAGAATGCATTTTTTGAAACAGCCCTGAATAGCTGACTTCCTGTGGGGCGGAGCCTATGGAACATAGAGTGCAAAAGTTGTTCCGGCTCAATGAGAATCATATAAGGTGTACTGAGTTTCATATGGAATACGTTTGCAAGTATGTGTGAGGCCTATAGGTCAAGATTTCTGACGTGTGTTCCAGGGGGCGCCGTGAGGAAGCCCCTGTGCCACGCCGGGTCCACAGCCTCTCACTTGGCGTCCTGATGGCCCGCCAGGTTCCAATCATGTGTGCCAATTTTCAAGAGTTTTTGAGTATGTTAAGGCCTCAAAAAACCCCGCGAACGGTTAAACGAGAAAAATAAACAAAATAGAGAATAATCCTTAGGAAAACAAGAGGGCTCTTCGCCCCTTCGGACTTGAGCCCTAATAATAATAATAATAATAATAATAATAAACGAAGCAATTCCAATAGGGTCCCGCCCCCCATCGGTGCTCGGGCCCTAATAAATATAAGCTGCCAAGCAGCGATGGCGGGCCTCAAAGCAATCAGCGCAAATGCCACCCCGGTGGCATCAGGTAAACTGTGCCCAGCGGGCTCATTGCATTTACAGTAACCCTCTGGCACTCAGGTTTTAGGGCTACAGTGCTGAATTAACTTAGGTTAATCCGAAGCATCAAGACTTTCAGAAATCCCATACACAGAACAATATTCATTAAGAAAGTGAAAATTAAATGATTAATAAACTATTTATTCGAACCCTTGCTATTTTCTATTCTAATAAAAGTCTGGGCTGTGGAACATCTGTAATAGAATTGGCTAGCTGGATGCAAATAAAGTCATGCCTTTTATTTTTTCCCGTTTGCTATTCACATTTCCTGTCACTGGAAGCATTGTGGGCAAAAAGACACAGAAGGTCAACTGAAACAATGTGTTGTAAGTCAAGGGGTCATAAGGGGTCCAAGCACAATGGTTTGTGTGTAGATGATGCAGTTATACAATGGACGTGTCTTTTTTCAAGTAAATTATTATATGCACAACATGAAAATAGATAACAAATATAGTGTCCCTTCTTCACTTTCTCAGTAATGTGTGATAACTTGAGAAATATGTTGTCAATACTTTTAAAATAAGATAAAAAAGTAATGGTATTTAGGAGATGATAGTTTTTGCATAATTACTATATTGGGCTTTATTAAAGTTTATGAAAAAGAGAATGAATGTATATGCATTTTTTATTTATGCACATAAATGAAACATTTTCAAGAATCTTTGAACAGATCTTGAAGTATTTGCTATCCTGTGGCGCCATCGGTGGAAAAAACATAGCATGTATGTGGCCTTCATTTCTGAACAACATTATGAAAGGGGACAATATTATTTGAATGATTACAAATATTTAATCCGATTAGTTTATCAGTTTAACATTAGTTAGAACTTAATTAGGTTTTAAGTTCTGTATCTTATTTCATGCTTTTTAAGAGTTTAATTTTCAACTTACATTTTAAGCAGTGTTTGAATGATTACTATGTGAGTTGCTAAATTTGTTTTTGTTTTTTTACAATTATAATACATAAACTATATAATGATGCAAAAAGTACAACAGTTATTGTTTTTCATAATATTTACTACTGACAATTGTTTTTTTTGTCTTGCTTAATGAGAAGGCTTTTATGACAACAAAAGTGGTGATTTCTAAAAAATTAAACACTAATTTAATTCATAGTTTTTATATATATATATATATATATATATATATATATATATATATATATATATATATATATATATATATATATATATATATATAGGTATAGGTTAAGCACCTTTTCTAAGTAAAATATGAAACATTTCCAAGGTTTCCAGGGTTTACATTTTAAATAGGGCTGTCAAAGGATTAATCACGATTAATCACATCAAAATAAAAGTTTGTTTACTAATGTATACATGTATACCGTATTGCAAGATTTATATTTATTATGTATATATAAATACACACACATAAATTATATATATTTAGAAAATATTTACATGTATATACATTTTATATATTTATATTCTTATATTTTATATTATATATAAATATATTTAATATATAAACATAACATATTCTTCTTAAATATGTACATGCATGTGTGCGTGTTATATATACATAATAAATATACACAGTATCTAGACATATATTATATGTCGCTTTATTTGATATCGTGATGTCGATGACAACCTAATTCTAAAAATTAGCTTCCTTCAAACATTTTTAAACGGCTTAGACAAAACCAGGTGTACTTTATTATAGACCACTGTAACTGTCTATAATCTAAAAACCAAGTTTATTATGAAAATAAAAGTGTACACCAGTTAAATTGGGCTGATAGAAATAGCTAACAATAGTATAGTGCATGTTTTACGTTTATAGGTGTTTTAGATGCAGAAACTGACAAAATCAAAATGGTAAACTAACATGTAACGAATTTAATTAAATATAGAGAATTTCATTCTTGTTTTAGAGCAAAAAAATATTTATTGAATACCATACACACATACAAAAAAAGCAGGCCAAGACGACTGATTTTCTGGTTTTTTATATATTTAAAATTGAAGACAGAAAGCAGCTGGTAAATGCAGTCACTTTAATGTTCAAACCCGTATCATGATCC
>NW_024878440.1:0-1869 GCF_018340385.1 Cyprinus carpio
ATGTGTGCTGGGTTTAATTTTAGCATTTGAAAGGTTCTGTGTTACTGCTGAGATGTTTGGCCTTTGTTCTTCGTGCTGATGGCGCACACCGCTTATGGAGACGTGAGCTATTCTTTTCCGGAGGAGATGAAACGCGGATCCTGTGATTGGAAATATAGCAAAGGATCTCGGACTCGATGTAAACAGACTGTCATCTCGTAAGGCTCGAATTGACACTGAAGGTAACAGAAAACGTTACTGTGACATTAATCTAAATACTGGAGAACTGACCGTAGCGGGGAGAATCGACAGGGAGGAAATTTGCGGGGACAGGCTTTCATGTGTTTTAAAATTTGAGGTAATGCTAGAAGATCGATTAGAGCTGCACCGTGTTTCAGTTCAAATTCAGGACATTAACGACAATTTGCCTGTTTTCTCAAAGGATTTGATTACATTTGAAATCGGGGAGTCTTCTCTTAGAGGTACTCGCTATCGCTTGAATGCTGCTCATGACGCAGATGTAGGACAAAATGCAGTTCAGAGATACGACCTACAGAAAAATGCTAACTTTAAGCTCACGATCAGTTCAAATGTAGATGGAGAAAAGAATTTGGAATTATTACTAGATAAAGAATTAGATCGCGAGCAGCAAAAAGAGCTTACATTCATTCTTACTGCGGTAGACGGCGGGGCTCCACCGAGATCAGGTACTGTAGCCATACACATCACTGTGCTGGATGCTAATGATAATGCTCCAGTCTTTAGTCAGGCCGTCTATAAAGTCAGTCTGCCTGAAAATTCTCCTGTAGATACTGTAGTGGTGACAGTGAGCGCTACTGATGCTGACGAGGGACAAAATGGAGAAGTGACGTATGAGTTCAGTCGTATTTCTGACAAAGCCAAAAACCTGTTTTCATTAGATCCAAATACAGGTGCCATTCGAGTTACGGGTTCACTAGATTATGAGGACGAAATTGTTTATGAATTGCGCATTGAAGGGAAAGATGTATTTGGTTTATCCAGTGACGCTAAAGTTGTAA
Organism: Cyprinus carpio; assembly: GCF_018340385.1. Classification (NCBI taxonomy): domain Eukaryota; kingdom Metazoa; phylum Chordata; class Actinopteri; order Cypriniformes; family Cyprinidae; genus Cyprinus; species Cyprinus carpio. The sequence continues at coordinate 1,020 of NW_024878440.1, forward strand.
TAGAACGCAGATGTTAATGCTCCTGAGTCTGTGGAAATCTTTCGTACCCCGTCTCCTGAGAATGCGTTACCCGGTACAGAGGTTGGCATCATTAACCTCTTAAACTCTGCGGACCCGGTACCGGGTCCAAAAATAGCATGCAAAATGTTTGTGTTTCATTTGCAAAGCCTTCCTTTATATGGTATCAGCCCATATATGGGTTCATTTGAAAGTTTAGAGTGTTTTTCTTTACAAAGAATACCATTAATTGGGGTTTTATGATTCATAAAGTAGTAAAATTAAGTTAAGAAATATATTTCCTCACCACACAAATCCTCGCCTAACGATTAGGAATATTTTTTCATAAGAATGTGTATTTAAATATATTTTCACAAAACAGTCAAGTCATATATCACAAGAAAGCTTTCATTCTCAGGAATCTGACGATGTAGATCATTTTATTGTGTGACAATCACAGATCGAATGATCTTTCAATAGAATCACGATGTAAAATTTTCTCACCTCATTGCAAATTATTATTTATCCATCTTAGCACCGCCTCAGTCACCCGCGAAACAGCCACACATACCTATATACTCGATTTAACCTTTTAGATTAGAATCTCTTTCTTTCAAACAAGACCATTTTTACGCTTCTGGGCGCGGCTTCCATTGGTGAGATATAAAGCAAGTATGTCCAGACGCTTCAAAGAGAAAGACGCAGTTCTTTGAGACAGAAGCGCTTCTTTCATAAATATATAAGACGTTTCCAAGCGGCTTTCTTCTGATATATCACCATCGATCTCTTTAGAACCACTATTTGTCCCCTTCAGCCGTCAGTCTGAGCTGTGTGCTCCACTCAGAGCTGCTGA
>NW_024878441.1:0-1884 GCF_018340385.1 Cyprinus carpio
TTGAATACTCATTTGAAATTATAGAATTAATTATTGAAAAAAAAAAAAAAATAAAAGATACTTTAAATGTGAATGTTTTAAATATTTAAAAATGGCCAGTATGTGTCAAAGCAAAGTCACTGTTACCAAAGTGAGCTTCGGCTGGCGATTAATCTAAACACCGTCATGTTGCCTGTGAGCATCTAAAACTGTGCTTTGTATCGTGGTTCGGGAATTATTTTTTGCTTGTAAAAATAGAGCTAAAAAAAGGGAATATGAGGCTCCAAAACGCAGGTCTCTTTAATTCAACTTGTTTACTAACCTGTTGTAAAACAAAAAAAATATTATATAATATATATATATATATCTATATATATATATATATATAAAATATATATTATATAATCAGGAAAAAGCGGGCATCTTTGTGTGACTTTTGATTTACTATATGAAATGATATAATATGTAAATCTTCTGCCCTATATCTTAACTTTTGTCTCCTTCTAAAGCATTTTACAAGAACTGAATCAAACGCAGTGCAAGCAACGCACTCTAAATGCTCGTGCCACATCATTAAAACAACACAATTATGTATTATCGCAAGACGATATATTCGCACACCTCGCAACACTGTCTTTTTTGGCTAATTTGTGCAAATACATCTTGCTAAAAATGACAAAGCTTCAATTTTAACCAACAATGCAGCACGATTGCACATTATTTAGCTTACCTCTACATGCTGCGAAGGGTGATGTCGAGATTTTATAAGTGCTAGTTGGTCTCCCTAGGCAAGCACAGCTTCACTGCATAAGAGCAACTAATATGGCCCTGGGTTCACTTCATGTCCTTCGCGTTCAACTCAGGACTATGACGGGAGTTTCGTTTTCAGCGGTGTATGCCACCATAAGCGCATGTTTTGGCCGTATGCATCTCTCTTTGATTTTAGCGCAGTTTGCCGCTGCCAATTATTTATGCAGTGGTTTCCCGCGCGGGATTTTGTTTTTTTTTTATCATGAATTAAGGTGTTTTAACAATGTAGCGAAGAAAATACTTCAAACTAAATATACTTAAGTAAAAAGTAAAATTAAAATTTAAAAAATTTGACTTTAAAAAGTAGAAGTACACCAAAAAAGCTACTCAATTACCGTACCGATGTGTAAATGTAATTCGTTCCTTCAACTCTGGATGCCAAATCTATAAACACCAGGTATTGCATATTTGAAGGATGATTTGTGAGAATGAGATCTAAAATTGAACTACGGTGTGCCAGTCTTGTGGTTCCTTAATTCTCGATAAAGTCCAAATTTCTGCATGCTTTCAAAGCTTTTGTGAGCGTTCATTCGAGTCTTGTTGTCACGGATGTAATTAGTTAGGAAGCTGAGAAAAAAGACCACTTCAGGACGTTTGGAGGCTTGTAAGTCACAATAATAGTAATTGCATGTTGATGGGGTACGTACTACCAATTTTAAGTTTCAGTTTCGTCTCACTTTCATATTTGGGTGATAATTCTGACTCACATACAGAACCACTCCGCCACCAGTCTTAACAGTACGGTCTTTACGATACAGTTTATAATTTTCTATGGTTAGGAAAGAATCAGGAATACTAGGAGTTAACCATGATTCTGAGATTGCCATTACATGTGCCTTCAATTGCGCAAGCATAATTTTAAATTCGTCTATTTTTGGGACAAGGCTTCGAATATTTAAGTGGCAGATTTGAAAGCCTCTGGTACTACCAAGTTGACTTAGGTTAATTGGGCTTTTTCTTGGATGATTTTTTTTTTCTTTGTGCTTTAATTGTTTTAATTATCGAACAAGCAAAAGATGATTCAAAAGGCAGAGTTGGAAAAAATTGGGGAACATGAGTTGGAGCTGGAATATTGAAGTAAGGTAAATAATTTCG
>NW_024878442.1:0-2081 GCF_018340385.1 Cyprinus carpio
TTTTTGCTACATACAGAATGCCTGAACTCCTCAGTGGCTCCAGTGGTATTAAAGGCATGTCAATAAAGCTGCTTAAGTCATTCCATCACTGCTGAGAAACTTCCAGAATTCAACCAGCAGCTTCTTTGGTGGATGATGATCTTCTGCTGTCTCCATGCCACATGACCTTCGGTCACCTTCCAGTCCATATGTAAGTGCTTCTTCATGAGTGCAACAAACATGTTGTGCATTCAAATTGATTATGTTGTATATTCTGAAACACACCCACACAATATTCATTTCATATTATTATTCGCATTCGTTAAAATATATTAAACATTTTTCCTTACCCTTTGTTGCTAGTTGCCTTAGTTGCATAATGCAAAAATGGCTCAGATTGTTGGGTAAAAAAACTATGTTTACAAAATGGCAGCAATGTTCTAAATAAAGAAAAACAAAATAGAATATTACTACTTTGACAGTACAATATAAACACACCTAAGAATTCAAACAGGAAAGAGAATGTACAACCTACCTTGGAAAACTTCTCATTGTCAATCAAAAACAGTGTTCTGCACTCCATTGCCAAATGAAGTAAAGGTTCCATTCACTGAGAGGCAGAAGCTTCAGTCCTTGTAACTTCGTGGTAATTTGCATCACTGAGAGCAAATTCAAGAACGAGAAAGTATTGGTCATTCTTTTCTTGAGATTTTCATGCGCTCAACTTCTGTATGAAGGACACATCGCTATCCATACACAGGGAGTCACCCATTGTCAAGGTGTCACTTTCAGGGAAGATTTCTTGAACATCTTTTCAAAACATGTTCTTGGGACTGTGACCAGAAATTCGCTTCTTCAGCAAGCAATAATCTTGACACGGTAGACATTGTGTCACTTCGTATATGGTTTACACATGGAAAAACTGCATCTGAGGGCAGACACAACAGCATTTTGCGTCAGTCAAGGGCAAGCAAGTGAAAGATTTGCCCTTGTATCAAATAGACCTTTCAGCGTATCTATTGCAACTTCTCATGCCATCCGCTCTTATGTGCAGTGCTTGATAGGTCATGCGTCCAACATATGTACACACAGTGGGGGGAAGGCAGTGTTGAGTTTTCTGATAATTGAATGGCGTCTAGGATCATCATGAGATATACATGAGGAATAATATCTTTGTGAGCAGCTCATTCCACATTGCAGACTCATCATTCTTCTGATCCTCCTCTTGCCATCACTTGATGAACCTCCGATTGTCTGTCAGGCCAAAGCAAGCATTGATGTGAATGGGAAGTGCAGTTTCTGTTTGGTTCATTTTTGGAAGTGGCAGAAAGCAACTTAGTCACCCATTGCAAAGTGATCTGTCTTCATCTAATTGAAATGCTGCGTCAGCTTGAGGGTAGAAGCTCAGCTTACTAGCTAGGAGAGTCAATCCTCTAGTATATATCCCTGTTTCAGAAGGCAAGTTGTCACAAAGCCACTTGTGACCTTGTTTCTTCCATTTGCTGGGAAATGTATGATATTTGTTTTACAACATGTTTTTCTGTCAAAACGATGTCCGTTTGCGATATAAGGCCAGTAATAAACTCATTTGACACTGAAACTTTAAGCCTATTGTTGCAGAGAGGCCACAGAAAAGCCAATACATGCAGCAAAAGTAATGGATGACACATTTGTCATGAAAAGCAGTACTGGGGATGTCTGCATCAGCAATGAAACTGTCAATCGCTGGGTAAACTTTGTGTAATCATATAAGTTATCGAGATCTCGAAGCCTCTTACGCAGAGGGAACCGGAATAGCGTTCCTTTGGAATTATTGCTCCTCGCTATTGACCTTCTCCCAGTGTACACTTTGACGGTGACGACATATTTGAAAGGGTGAAACTGATCTCTCAATTTCAAAGGCTTTCTCTGTCCTCTTTTTTCATTCAAAGAACGCATCTATAGCTCTTCATCCTCTCCGAACATCATCTTTTGTGGTCGAATATGGCTAGGGGTTAGAACTAGACACATGGCAATCTTAAAAAACAATAATATTTTTTTTAAAAATACAGCCTCGCTAGTGTTGTGCTAAAACCCCGTCAAATCTGAGACCCCAAGTGCCC
>NW_024878443.1:0-1384 GCF_018340385.1 Cyprinus carpio
TTCTTGACCTGGTAAAGGACTCTAGCCGCTGCATTTTGGACTACCTGTAGCTTGTTTTGTGAGGATGCAGGACAACCACCTAGCAGTGCATTACAATAGTCAGTCTAGAGGTCATGAATGCATGAACTAGCTTTTCTGCATCAGGAACAGGTAACATGTTTAAGTAGCAGCAATGTTTCTAAGATGGAAGAATGCTGTTTTTTGTAACATGGGAAATATGATTTTCAAAAGACAAGTTACTGTCTAATATAACACCCAGATTTTTTTGACAGTAGAGGAAGTAACAGTACATCCGTCTAGTTGCAAAGTGTAATCTCGAGATTCTGTGTAATGTTTTCTGGTCCAATAAGTAATATCTCTGTCTTATCTGAATTTAATAGGAGAAAATTATTGGTCATCAATCTTTTTACATTTTAACACACTCTGTTAGCTTAGATAATTTAGAAGTTTCACCTGGTCTTGTTGAGATATATAGTTGAGTATCATCAGCATAATAGTGGAAACTAATCCCGTATTTTCTAATGATATTAGGGGCAACATGTATATTGAAAATAGCAGAGGACCTAGGACAGATCCTTGTGGCACTCCATATTTTACTGGTGATAAATGAGATGACTCCCCATTTAGATAAACAAAGTGGTAAGTGCAGCGCCAAAAGAAGTCATTTGTAATTTACAACAAATTGCAGTTTCTGTGTGCTATGATGGGGCCTGAGAAACCCGACTGAAATTCTTCATAGAGATCATTTTTTTTGCAGGTAGGGGCACAATTGAGCAGACACAACTTTTCTAAAAAAATTTTAGACAGAACATAAATGGAAGATTTGAAATGGGTCTGTAATTTGCCAGTTCACTAGGATCTAGTTGTGGTTTCTTAATAAGAGGCTTAATAACCGCCAGCTTGAATGGTTTTGGGACGTGACCTAAAGATACTTGACGAGTTAATAATATTGAGAAGCGCGGTTTTTCTGCTACAGGTAACAACTCTTTTCAGTAATTTAAGTGGGTACAGGATCTAATAAACATATTTGTTGGTTTAGATGCAGTGATAAGTTTATTTAGCTCTTCCTGTCCTATAGTTGTAAAAAGCACTGCAGTTTATCTTTGGAGTGCGATGGATAAGCTTATAAAGTATTAGGCGGCTGTAGAATCTACATTTTTGTTGTGTATTTCTGATGTTATCTATTTTTATCAGTGAAGAAATTCATAAAGTCATTACTATTTAACTGTGAGGAGAATATTTAGATCGGGTGGCGTCTGGTTATTTGTTAATCTAGCCACTGTGCTAAATAAAAACCTTGGATTGTTTTGGTTGTTTTCTATGAGTTTGTGGATATGCTCGGGCCTGGCAATTTTTTAGAAGCCTAATCTATAAGCTGGACATA
>NW_024878444.1:0-2158 GCF_018340385.1 Cyprinus carpio
AAGAGCCATTAGGTTGCCGCTTAACAATAATTGCAGTTTGGAACTTGGCGAATGAAAATTGAGCATGGTGTTTTTGCCTCCTATTACTGCTTCCTAATGCAGGAACATTAAGGGTTAAAATTTCTTAAAGAGTTCAAGCTGCTGTGTAAATATGATCAACAAAATCATGAAACCACTTGTAAAACTGACTGTAATCGAAGTGTGATTTTAGCACAAACCAATACAGCAAGAGACTGAGTTTAGTATTCCTGACTCGCAGTACAATTATTGAATTTAAGAGATGGGTCATGATTTTCGAATTTTTCATTCATTGTCAAAATGGAACAGTTTGTTATTATTGCAGAGTTTATAAAGAGTAAATTAAGAGTAAGAAAAGGTAAAATAATCTTCCACATGTATTAAGCTGGTAGAACCAACAAATGTTTTTACATGAGGAAGATTACTATTATCAAAATAGTTATCCCTTTAAGTATTGATGGCATGCACTTCGGTCCCATACAAACAAAAAACAGGGAATATTCAAATGTCAATTTTTCAAAAATCGAATACCAAACCACTGCGATTAACGAATATTCTAGTCCAGCCTATCTACAATATTCAATAATGACAGTAAAGTAGACCGTTTCCTGGGGCCAATTCTCAACACTGCAGTTCCTCTCTCTCAACCAGTAGAAAATGCATTGAACACCTGGGCTATGCATAAAACAGTGATAAAAAAAGTCATAAACCCGAAAAAAACCGGCATATTTTTTAAAAACCGCCGAGAATCCAATTAGCGACTTACTTGTCAAACACTCAAACATCACCAGAAGTTGTTGAAAGAGAGGTTAACTAGAGTCCAAATCTGGTCAAAAACTATGGATAAGGGAGGGACATGAAAGTTCATGTTAATTCGTCATTTTCACTCACAATGGTTCCACTATAAAGGAGAACAAACTTGAGTCAGCTGAGAAAGTTAAAATCCAGGCATCTAGGAGGTAACGTTACGTTACGCGCAGGTTACAGGTAAAGTATTTACGTTACCAGTAATTTAACGTTACTTTAACGGTAGGAGCAACGTAGCGTTATAAAGTTTCCTAGATTAATAGTATTCGTATCAAGCTAACGTTAATGTTAACTGACTGAATGTGCCACTGCTAACGTTAAGTTAAAAACAAACTGCCACTGAGACAAGTCTTTGTCAGGTCCTAACTAGGGGTCGACCGATTATCGGCGCCGATATTAAGCATTTTTATTGTTATCGGCATCGGCCATTTTCCAAAAACTATTTGCCGATAAAACCATTTTATTTTGAAATGCGCGATCTGGCACTGATCCAGCCACCTCAGTCAGAGCGCACCGCTCTGTGGCCTAGACTAAGCCCCGCCACATCGTCCGTCTGATTTGTTGGGAGTCACGAGCCTGGCCAATCAATACGGCTGGCGCGGCTGGAAAATGTTCCGCTCTCACACCGAAAGCACAGGAGCTGCTTCAGTGATCATCATCACACATCAATAAGTTATCTCTCGAAGGTAAGAATGCAGTAAACGTTCCTGAAGTTGCAATAAATCACTACACTGAAGTTGCAAAACACCTAAATATAATCGATTTATGATGACAAAGCCCCGTTCAGTTATTATACTGTGAATTCCCGGTCAATGTCCGTCATTGCAGTGATATGCTTTAACGGATCATCACATCAGTGCTGAGATAGTGAAACTAAAACCTACTTCTCTCACCATTCGGCCAGCTTAACGTTGTATTGTAAATAGATTATCAACACGAATGAATTCACTCACGTCTGCTGCGGTTTTTTTTGTGTGTTGTTCACATAGCTTCACTGAACAGCGTCCGTTCCGTTAGGGCTCTTAGTCAAAAAAATTGCGCATATTTGGAGAAATATTGCTTTATTCTAACATGATTGCAAAATAATTATCATACAGATTCAGAATTACCATTATGCAATTTTGAAGAGCTGAAAGGGCATCAAGCGCGAGCTCTGACGCCCTGACGCGACGCGAGCTCCCTATTCCTGATTTAGTTATCTCCGCGGCCGCGCTCTCTCATTTGACTAATAACCAGGGTGCGATTTGCCGGGGGGGATGGGGGGATTTCCCCCCTTCTGGTCTATGCATCCCTGCCTCTGCTGAATAACTTTTATCCCGGTGGGGATAAAAAC
>NW_024878445.1:0-1964 GCF_018340385.1 Cyprinus carpio
GGCTTTATGGGTTCCTAGGCAATGATCTCGGACAATAACGACCCCCTTCTGGGGCACAGTGATTCCATGAATCTCCAAATCTGTGACTAGATATCCGACATAGGGGATCTCCAGTCCATTAGCCCCCCGTAAGATCAGCCAGGGTGCTTCTGTTCCCTGTACCTGGCTACCCTGAAACAGCTCCTTGGACAGGCTCTCTGAGACTAAGGTGACTTGAGACCCAGTGCTCTACCAGACAACGGTATCTTCACCCCATGGATCCGTACCTCTACCACTGGGCTATGCCCGATCAGCTGATTCCTGGGGGCGCTCATCCAATTTGGGTCACTCACAGAGGTCCCAGCCACTTGACCCACAGTGGCCGGCCGACCTAAAAATCCCCTTCGGAACCCCGCTCGAGAGCCGCATTGGCGACTATAATGTCTGGCTCACCACACCGGTTACAAATGGGGCGTCCCTGTTCGTCCCACTGAAAACGGGCTCGGGCCTCCGTACTGGACGTCTCTCCAGACCTCGTCCTCCCTCAGAGTGCGACCGCTCCCGTGACATTGGTGGTAAGCGTTGGGGGCCTCGTCGCATCTCTTCTAGGAGGGTTTTAGATAACTCTGCCATCTGCTCTCGGACATCCTTCAAGAGCTCAGAACGTAAGGCCTGTTTCCAATCCCTGATCCAGAGGCAGCTGCCGCTTCTCCACTCACTGCCGCACACACTGGGGAATCCACCACTCCCTGCCTGATCCACTTCTAGGCCAGAGCCTCTGCCTCAGATCTTCAAACGCCATAGCTGGGTCTCTCAAGCAATTGGACGCCAGATTCTGACGGACTGGGGCCCTCTCGCAGCCCCAACAGGAACTGATCTCGTAAGAGAGTCTCTCCCTCTCCCAGGCTATGGTCCCGCTTCCTCTCGCAGCCTGATGAACTGCTCCCAGCAGCCCGTAGTGGCGGCGGCCCTTAAAGGATTGTTTGCTGCCCCCTTGCTTGCAAATTGAAAAACTGGGCCTGAAGGACCAGCTACTTGGGGTCGTGATCCCCAATTGGTCCTGTGTGAGGAAGTTCCAACACAGCTTGTGCAGTAGCTCGAAACCCTCTGGGGCAAGTAGCTCTGGACCTCCCGCTGGCCGCCTCCCCCTTCTAGGGAATTTATCACAAACTGCAGTTTCTGGGGGCGCTTTCAACTTGGAATCCCAGTCCAGTGAGCTCGCACTGGGCTTCCATTCCATACAGCCGCAGAGTCTTCTCAGATCCCGCCCTCCATACTTCGCAGTTCAGGGGGCTCCCAGAAAAATGGGCATGACTCGGGTAGCCTCAAAAGGCACCGCCTCGCCCTCATTGGGGAGCCACAAGGTCGCCAATCCCAGGTGGAATCCTGCCGACCACGCCTAAAATCTGTCGCCGGGTCGCAAAGCAGACCACCCATTTAACGGGGTCTCGCCTCCCAACTTCCACCCCAGGAGGTCCCACAACACCCCACGAACGAGACAACCGGGCATTAAAATTTAACAATTTTAATTATTTAAAAGTTTGGGGGAAAGGGGAGGGGGAAACTTTAAAACTACTAATGACTCGTACTATTCTTCTGTCCACAGATACGGATTCCAGTCCTCAATAACACTCCTCTTCAGCCCTTGCTCGACACACTCCACTTCAGCCCTCAATTTCCAGCCGACTCCACTCCAGGTGAAGTTTCAGGCAAGAGCCAGGCAGTTGACGTACAGGGATTTTCTGGCTCTAGGGAGGGGGGATGGACTTCAAGACCCAAGGCTGAGCTGTTAGCACGCAGGAGTTCTAGCTCTCAGGTAAGTACAAAGTTCAATACAAAGGTGAGTATTCACAGGGCTGGGCTGTTAGCGTGCAGGGGGTCTAGCTCTCAGGTAAGTACAAAGTAACATACACAGTGAGTATCACAGGGCTGGCCCGTTTAAAGGGCTAACAGCTCAGCCTTGGGGCTTGAAAAGTCCATCCCCC
>NW_024878446.1:0-2521 GCF_018340385.1 Cyprinus carpio
AAGGCAATTTGGTCAACTGTTGTTTTCATTTAGCTATTCACTACTCTGTTTTGTTCTAACTGAAAGCAGTACATGTGCTTCATTATTACATCGCTTTCTGCTCTGGTCATGAGAGCAGAATGCTAGTTCATAACACAGCAAGTGTTCCATTCTATGTTTGTTATTGTTAATTGGAATTTATTCTACGTCCATTATTTCGCAGTCTCTACTGGTAACGCATGTCTACAAATCACAAATGCACAGCGTTGCCACCACTTCCCTTCTGATGGACTACGATATTGATTGATTGTTAATGATTCCAAAGTAATTGGTTTAACACGTTTACATGGCAGGATTTTAATTATCGTTTTGGTTTATAGAAGGGTTTTCCACCTCTCAAACCGTTACCATTTCGGTTTGGGCAATTTTTTCCAACTGAGTGTTTATATGGAGCATTTCATTCAGATTGGACTGTCATTCTAAGTTTCGAAAGGTGTATTGCTTCCCCTGTGGACTACCACCCTCATTATGCAATTTACAGCATTAATGCATATTACATGCTCCCCGTGCTGCAGCAAGGGGTCGTATGCTTCCCCCTTTACAATCACACATTTGCTTTAAAGGGGGGCACAAGTGGTGTTTCATGGATTCAGAGTTGTTCACAGTGTTAAAGAGATGGATTTTCATGCTAAACATGGCCAATTTGGATGAATGGAGAATTTCTGTGCCGAAAATCTTACTTCTGGTGGTACAAGTTTCGGCAGTTTTTTTTTCGATAATGGATCTAATGACGTAGACGATGGTGGAACTCCTTATGAGCATTTCTCTCGGGAAAGCACACCCGCGCACACATCAACCAGAGGATAGCGAGACCTCGCCCATAAACGCGCTTCATCGGGAAATTGTTGGCAGCGCTGCATAGGATTTGTTCGAATGTTTCCAAATAAGTGTGTTTTGGATGTGAGGGGAAAGTTTACTCTGTTCAGCTTCTAAAAGAACCCAGTGTTACACGAACCGTGGATGCAGTTTGCTTTCGGGCAGCAATGGAGTGTAGCAACAGAATGCGTTTGTGTGTTCTCGTCATTTCAGTGACGATGTTTTATAAACAAGACCAGGTTGATGCTGGTTGCACATTGTTTTGCTATTAAAACATGGTAAAAAAAAAAAAAAAAAAACCATTCAAGTAGGCACAACTGCATCAGTTTTTCTGCTTTACGGTGGAAATCAGCACATAAGTGAATGATATATGTTATTAGGAACAACACGAGAAACATCAGTATTATAAGCTCCGCCTGAGCATGCCTCCAGGAGCTTCGGTTTTTCGGAGAAGGAGAATGGATGCTGTATTTTTCTTTTACAAATATGACAAAACTAAAGACTTTTTGGAAATAAGGATGCGAGTACTACTCTATAGGTACTCAAGATTAACATGAGATTAGAGTGAAACTGTGTATGTTATGTACCCTTTAAGCATTTTAAGAAACATGGTTATTTGCACATCCCTCGATTACTTAACTAGGGGTGACTCTTCCCCCTTTATGTGAATTTTTTTATTGATTTTTTTACAGCCTGTTAGATTTTAAAGTGGGATAATATACAGCTGTCGTCATATTAGAATGCTGCTGCTGCTGCTAGGGGTGTATGCTTCCCCTTTGCAACAACACACAGTTACTTTAAGCATTTAAGAAACATGCTGTAAATGCACATCCTTGATTGCTTAACTTCTGTTGACGCTTCCCCCTTAATGCGATTTTTACAGCATGTTAGGATACTGAGAAATTGACATAATATACAAAACTGCCGTCGTATTAGACTGCTGCTGCTAGAGGGTGTATACTTTCCCCCGTACATTCAAATTTTTTGCATAAAAGCAGCTTTGGCAACATGCTTGTTGTATGCTTCCTTTCTCTGAGTTATGCGATGCTTTTCCCCCACAAACATATAGCAACAAAGCAAACATTTCTCATTGCTGGTCATTCAAATTGTATCAGTTGTAAATGGGAGCCGGGCATATGGTTGCTTTTGGGGTTTGTCTTGCTGCTCTCCCGCTCTGTCAAAAGCATGGCTGCATGGACAGGCGTAGTAAGGTGTGCCCGGAACATAACATACACCGCCAGCACTAGCTGTGCAATATGAATTTGTCGCCGTATGCCCGGCGGAAGTGGTTCTGATTGGAAATTCAGCATCGCGTTAGTTCAGTCAGGCCACGTTAGTCAAGCTTGCATCACTGACAGTCAGCTGTTCCTGACGTGTACCAATCCAGTCTTTACACTACCATGCGTCTATTTAAATTCCCATTCTTCATAGGGCTCTTCCGTCGCATCGCTGCTTGCAATTAATCCTCCTCCCAACCCCACCACTCCACCAACTGAACCTTAATCCAATCTAACTTGTTCTTCTTTACAGTCTCTTCATTGGAAAAGCAGTCTCATCACATTTCCTTTAACAACTCATGTATTGTGAATTGTAATTATGTATGCCTATAATGGGTTTTTGTTCTGTACCCCAGGGGGGTTGGTCTTTGCTGCTCTCCCCCGTCTTC
>NW_024878447.1:0-1266 GCF_018340385.1 Cyprinus carpio
ACCTGCCAGTCGAGACCTGCCTCGTTCCCGACTCGAGCCAAGGATTCCGATGACATGAGGCGCGTGGCTCTCGCGACGAACCGTTTGGGAGTTCTGGCGATGCCGTTACTCTCCGCGCCAGCAGAGCCACCGTCCGGGACGATCGGTGAGGCTTCGGTGGCGTTGCAGGCGGGGGAGGGTCTACCGTCCCCCAGCGTTTCAGGTCTCCCTGACTTGCAAAGCCGAGATGGGCGTGGCCATGTCCCGCTTCCTCCCCGCTGCACCATTGCAGCATCGCTTCTCGGCCTTTGGCTAAGATCAGAGTGTAGTATCTGTTCTTATCAGTTTAATATCTGATACGTCCCCTATCCGGGGACTACATATTAAAGTGATTTTTGGATCACGGGCTGGAGCCGGGGCTTGCTCTGTCCACTCCACGCATCGGCCTGGTATTGCAGTGTCTCCAGGAACGGTGTGCTTGAACGATGGCGGAAGGGCGACGTCTCAGCCTGGCTGGGGCGGATGGCGGATGAGCCGGAGGAACGGTGGACGGAATGAACTGGGCTGGCGCTGGGCGCTGGGCGCTGGGCGGGAGACTGCGGGATCAGAAAGCCAGTTCACGCTGGGGCGGGCTGGTCGTTGCTCGGGTGGGCCTCACCAGTTGTTGCTGAATGTGGATCTGCGACGGTGGGGGACTTTCGTTGGCGCTCTGGGGCATGGTTGGGCGTGGACGGTTCTCCCGATCTTGGCGCGTTTTTTTTATACAGAGCGTTTTGGTTCTGATCCGGATCAGAGCTGTTCAGAATGAAGGACTTCAGGTCCTCTACGCTTGGCAAGGTTGTGGCGTAAAGTCACTTCAGTTTTGAGAGTGCTGCTACCTGGCAGAAATCCCGCCCTGGTGGGTTCAAATTTCAGACCCCACGAACCTTCACTCAAGCTTCCATCGGGATCGATCGCCGTCGTAGGCTTTAGCTGTTTTCGTTGTTCCCCGGTTGGTCCTTGCAGTTTCATTTCCTTTCTCATTTTTTTCAGCTTTGGCGCCACCGCCAGGATGTGATCAGACCTTTTACCTTTTTCTCCTGACCACAGACTGAGCCACGTGCATGATGCCGGGTCGATTTGGATGAGAAGTGATCTCATTCCTCTCTGGAGTTATAGCCATTTACAGCAACCTGGAGCCACCACGACCTTGAGCGTTTTGAGGGCCCCTCGCCCAGGTGGATGGAAATTTCCACACTTTTGGATGATTATTAGGCAGTGGACTCCAGAGAATCTTTCTGTGCTGCT
>NW_024878448.1:0-1647 GCF_018340385.1 Cyprinus carpio
CAGAAGCTAAACTCCTTATGCTGAGAGTTGAAATAAGTTCTGATTAACAGAACTCTGAATGGTTTCTCTTCTGTTCATATTGCTTATTAGCATCATAATGGGAGTTAGTTCTAAAGTGCTAAACCAAGCTCTTATGCTGAAAATTTCGCATTCAAACTCGTTCATTGAGTCTTAAAAAGTACTGTCACGACAAACTAAGCTTTTCTTACTTTGCAAAAAACAGTTCACTAATCTGTTTTTAGAAAACATCATTAATGTAGAAACATTTAGTCATAAACTATTGTACAGAAATCATTCTTAACAGAGAAAGAAGATTTTCAGCATGTGGGTGGCATTCTTCATTTGCTTAGTTGCACTAACAGAGTGTAACTGTTCAACAGCGTCTTATGCTTGAAGCTCAAACAAGTTCATGATCATAAAACTAGTAACTCACTGAAATCTGTTTTCACTGAAAAATGCATTTCACATGTTAGAAACATATATGTGGGCAAGCTTAGACTTTTAGAAACATCTTAATGTGGGCAAGTTTAATCATAAAAGTGCATTAACCAAACTTTCTAGAACAGATAAAGGTGATTTTTTAGCGCTTGTGGGCTTTCTTCTGTTCATATTTTGCTTAGTTGCACTAAAGAGAGTGTTACTGTTCACAGTAGAAGTAGCAAACCAAGCGTCTATGCTGAGATGATTCTGAACATAAGCTCAAGAGCTTAAAACTAGTAACTCACTGAAATCTGTTTTTCTTCATTGCAAAACACTTCCATATATGATTTAGCGCATCACTACAGCGTGGGGCAAGCTTTAGTCATAAAAGTGCATAAACCAACTATCTATAAACAGATAAAAGAAGATTTTCAGCACTTCTAGCCCACAAGTTCCTTCTGTTCATTTGCTTAGTTGCACTAAAGAGAGTGCAAGCTACTGTTCACAGAAGCTGCTTAAACTAAGCTGCCTTATGCTGAGACGCTCAATCACAGTTCATGGTCATAAAAAATAGTAACTCACTGAAATCTGTTTGTCTACACTGAAAAAAAATGTAATTTCACATGTTAGAAACATCATTAATGTGGGCAAGTTTATAGACTTAACTTTGTACAGAAAATCATTCTCTAACAGAGAGAAAGCAAGGTTTTCAGCATGTGTGGGGTGGCATTCTCATCATTTGCTTAGTTGCACTAATAGAGTGTAACTGTTCACAGCCGCCTTATGCTTTGAAGCTCTCAAACATAAGCTCATGATCACAAACTAGTAACTCAATGAAATATGTTTTGTGCATTGCAAAAAACAGATTTAGTTACTGTTCACTTTGTACAAATCATCATTCTCTAAAGAGAGAAAGCAGTAGACCAGCACTTGTGGGCTTTCCTTCTGTTCAATTGCTTAGTTGCACTAACAGACTGTTACTGTTCACAAGAAGCTAAACTAAGCCGGGAAGTCTTATGCTGAGATGTTCAAACATAAGTTCATGAGCTTAAAAGCTTACTAACTTTCACTGAAATCTGTTTTTTTCTTCTTTGCAAAAGCTTACTTCATATATGATTTTAGAAACATCTTTAATGTGGAGCAAGCTTTAATCATAAAAGTGCATAAACCAACTATCTATAACAGATAAAGAAGATTTTCAGCAATTGTAAGCTTCCTTCTGTTCAT
>NW_024878449.1:0-2239 GCF_018340385.1 Cyprinus carpio
AGGCACTGGCGTTTAAATGAAAAAACTCCCGGGATTGTGTTGTTTTAGAATAAATCCAGTCAGAGGGATCACTTTACAGCAGAGTGGCGCAGCGGAAGGCAAGCGGGGCCCATGTAACTCCAGAGGTCGATGGATCGAAACCATCCTCTGCTAAGACTTTTGAATCCTTTGAGACGTGCCTGTAGTGCCGCTTTCAAAAAAGCAACATCCACAGTTTGGTCCTTCATAGTAGTCATTCATCCAGGCGACCGTGTGGCATTTTAAAAGCTTCCTGAATGCAGTATTGTTAGCAAAAGGGCAAAAAGTTTTTACACAAATTTCCAGCTGCCTAAAGGAAAATGCACTACGCTCCAAGCTCCGTGATTGTGTGTGTTAGAGTCCAATCTGGAATCACTTACAGCAGAGTGGCGCAGCCGGATGCGCATGGGCCCGTATCTCAGAGCTTTATGAAGGAAACCATCCTCTGCTAAGAGGTTTTAACTTCTAGAAGCAGCGCCTGAGTGCTTAACAAAAGGGGGCACAGCTCGGTCCTCTCTCATAGTAGTCGTTCATCAAGAAGGCTGTATGAGGTTATTTTTAATGTCTCCTGATTAAGATGGAGAATTAAAAGGGCAAGTTAACTACTGCATAGCAGCCCCAGTGGCTCCATGGGTAAATCCCCCGGGCCTCCTATATTCCAGGTGGTGGGTTCTGCGGTCCCAATTCAAGCGGTTTTATTGCTTATGAAGTGAAGCGCACAGCAAGCTGGGCCTCAGCAATCCAGAGGTCGATGGATTTCAAAAACCATCCTCTGCTAAGAGTTTTTAACTTCTAGATGCTTCCAGTCTCCCCAAAAACTGGTCGAAAAGCTTGGTCCTCTCATAGTTGTTCATCCAGCATATCCCGTGCTTTGTATTTTAAAGGCCTCCTGAACAAGATGTGAATAAAAAAAAAGCCACAAAAACAAAGCCCCAGTGGCCTAATGGGAAAGGCACTTCATGCTCAAAGCCGCTCATCGGTGTGTTAGAGTCCCATCTGGGATCACTTACAGCAGAGTGGCGTATGAAAAGCGCTGGAGCCCACTTAACCCAGAAAGGTCGATGGATCGAAACCATCCTCTGCTAAGACCTCTTTAACTTGAAGATGTGCCTAAATGCTAAAAAAAATGTGCAACATGAAAAGCGGTCCTCTCATAGTATCGTTCATCCAGAAGCCTGTGTGTGTGTATATTTACAAGGCCTCCTGAATAAAGCAATATTGGAGAATTAAAAGAGGCAAGTTAGCTGCTGCACCCAGCCCCAGTGGCCTTATGGATGTGCGCACTGGCCTCTCAAAGCCAGTGAATGTGGGTTCAAGTCCCAGCAGGATTGATTTACAGCAGAGTGGCGCAAGCAGAAGAGTCCCTGGGCCCCATAACCCGTGAGAAAGAGGTTGATGGATGGAAACCTCTCTCTGCTGTTTCTTCTTTAACTTCCAGACATGCCTGAGTCTCCAATAAGGGGGCAGCATCCAAAGCCTGGTCATGAAAATCTTTTGTCCTCTCTTTTTTTTGTCATTCATCTAGAAGACTTGGTGTGTGTATTTTAAAAGGCCTCCTGAATGAGATGCAGAATTAAAAGGGTAAGTTGCCTACTGCCTAACAGCCCCAGTGGCCTAATGGATAAGGCACTGGCCTCCTAAAAGCCGTGAGTCGTGCCTCCGAAACCCACCCCGGGGTGGCCGCTAAGCAGTGAGCGGTTAGCGAAGCCGCTGCTGGGCCCATAACCAGAGGTCGATGGATCTAAAACCATCCTCTGCTAAGAGTTTTTAACCAGACGCCGAGTCCCGCGCAAAGCGTGTGGCAACCCAGCTACCTCAGCCCAAAGCCGGGTCCTCTCATAGTAGTTGTTCATCCAGAAAAGCACCGCTTCTAGGGCTTTAAAGGCCTCAAACAAGTGATGGGAATTAAAAGGCAAGTTAGCTGCCACAAAACACCCCAGTGGCCTACTGGAAAAGGCACTGGCGCTTTAAGCCAGGGATTGTGTGTTAGAGTCCAATCAGGGATCACTTACAGCAGAGTGGCGCAGCCGGAAGCGTGCTGGGCCCATAACCCCAGAGGTCGATGGATCGAAACCATCCTCTGCTAAGAGTTTTTAACTTCTAGACGCAAGCCTGAGTCCCCAAAAAGTAAGCAACTTCCACAGCCTGGTCGTGAAAAAGCTTGGTCCCTCCTCATAGTAGTTGTTCATCCAGAAGAATCTGTGTTTGTATTTTAAAGGCC
>NW_024878450.1:0-830 GCF_018340385.1 Cyprinus carpio
AAGACTAAAAGCTTGCCCACATTATAGGTGTTTCTAACATCTTAAATGAAATGTTTTTGCAATGCAGAAAACAGATTTCAGTGAGTTACTAGTTTTATGATCATGAACTTATGTTTGAGGTTCTAAGCGTAAAGCGCTCAGTTTAGCGCTTCTGTGAACAGAAACACTCTGTTAGTGCAACTAAGCAAATGAACAGAAACAAAGCCCACAAGTGCTGAAAACCTTCTTTCTCTGTTAGAGTATGATGGTTTGTACAAAGTTAAGACTAAAGCTTGCCCACATTATAGGTGTTTCTAACATCTTAAATGAAATGTTTTTGCAATGCAGAAAACAGATTTCAGTGAGTTACTAGTTTTATGATCATGAACTTATGTTTGAGGTTCTAAGCGTAAAACGCTCAGTTTAAGCGCTTCTGTGAACAGAAACACTCTGTTAGTGCAACTAAGCAAATGAACAGAAACAAAGCCCACAAGTGCTGAAAACCTTCTTTCTCTGTTAGAGTATGATGGTTTGTACAAAGTTAAGACTAAAGCTTGCCCACATTATAGGTGTTTCTAACATCTTAAATGAAATGTTTTTGCAATGCAGAAAACAGATTTCAGTGAGTTACTAGTTTTATGATCATGAACTTATGTTTGAGGTTCAGTATGATGGTTTGTACAAAGTTAAGACTGAAAAGCTTGCCCACATTATAGGTGTGAACAAGAAACACTCTGTTAGTGCAACTAAGCAAAATGAACAGAAACAAAGCCCACAAGTGCTGAAAACCTTCTTTTCTCTGTTAGAGTATGATGGTTTTGTACAAAGTTAAGACTAAAAGCTTGCCCACA
>NW_024878451.1:0-1897 GCF_018340385.1 Cyprinus carpio
TCATCCACATATGGAAAACAGTTGAAAAGTACAATTTACAATTCCTTTTAAAATTGTCCGACTATCCTTCCATAGGCTTGTTACCTTTGGTCATATGACCAAAATGGTGCCGCATGCCATAGAAATCATCTGGGTTTGTTTTCAAAGACCATATTTGTGCTGAAGTGAAAAAAGATAGACATCTAGGAAAATCTTTCACACCCTCCTTCAATGCATTCGGTAGGGGTGCTGAATTTTCCGCGTTCCTTGAAGAAAAGTCCATTTCTGATGAAAATCTTTATATGAGTTCCCTGAGAGGTCTGAATGTCTTTATCAAGTGGGACAGAAAATACTCTTCGAGTTATACCTAAAGCTACCAGTATTCAAAGACCGTCCAACAAGATATTGACATCCTGCGTCTGTGGGTTTAATGTTAACCCATCCTTGTTCCTCCTCATTTGTAAGTGTTTTCGTCGTTGCCCGCTCAGGACGCCAATGAACAACAAAAAGCTTCTGTCAACACCCCGCAACAGACCATGAACTTAAACATGAACGATTTAGTCATCAGACAGTATATTATTTTTTCAATATTCAGGGGTTCAGACACCAACCGAATTTTTTTGTGTTTCTTTTGATTCAGCCCCAAAAAGTAAGATTTCAAAAAACAGATTTGGAGAGTGAGTTTCTGCACGCCTCAGACCCATGCAACCGTGATGGGATGGTTGACCACACTTTCATGTTATGGGATTAGTTTTGAGTGGCTAAAACCAAACCAATCCAGTTAGGCTTTGTTTGTACCATGATGGAGATCATCAGCTGTCAGATCCAGCTTTGATCCTGAGTTCATGGATGAAGACACAAGATATTGTATACCCTACCTTCACCTCTTACTTTCTAAGAATAAACCTGAATTTATTCTTGCTGAGAAACTTACAGAGCTCACACAATCTGAGTCAAAACGTATTTTCCAAAGTTAATGTATATTTATTATACATAAAATCTTTTAAACATAAGAGGAAGAAGTAGCCACACCATCATACAAGAAATTCTCAAAATACATTTAACTCATATTATACCTCTTTTCAGTCACATTAATAAATTACATTGTACTTTCATGAAAGAGCACATTTTCTCATAAAACTAAAAGAAAACAAAGTACAACAATTTATCTAATGATATAAATATGATTCCCTTATGAAACCACTCACAAAATTAAACTGGCAGATGAATGTCTCAAAATTCTGCAGTTACTAAATGCTTACCTAAAGTACAGTTTGAAAGAGTTTGCAAAAACAACCGCAATTAAAAGAAACAGATCTAACAACAAGCCCTTCCTTAACCAAACACCACCTACAGCGGTGGTTCCAAACTTTTCCATTTCCCGACCCACCTAGACAGAGTATAATCTTTTCACCACCATTACGAGATATTTTAGATAATATTGGCAAAAAAAAAACACATTGACATTACTTTGGCCTTAATAAAAGTTTACTGTGCAGAAAGTATTTAAGAAAATAACCATTTTATTTTAGTGTACAGCTGGTAAGATTTTTTTTACTATAATGTGCAAGTTTTAATTTCTTTGTTTATTAGATGTTAAAATATGATCCATCCATAGAAACGTAGAGCATGCTTCACTGCAGTGAACTGGAATCTGCGCTGCTTGTTGTTAAACTCTCGCGGGGTTCAACGCAGAAAAGCATTCATGGTCCTTCCTGTGTGGGTGGTGTGTGTGTGTGTGTGTGTAAGGAAAAAGCGGGCACAATCCAACTCTTTTTAGGAACGCTAAGAGTAAAGCAGAACTAACTAAACAGTTGGGGGAGATTAAAATACTAGAAATAGGTAAAAATAATACACAGATGCGTCTCATTTTAAATAAACTATCTAAAAAGCAGATGACAATTGCTTCAGTGAGAAA
>NW_024878452.1:0-1871 GCF_018340385.1 Cyprinus carpio
ATTAAATTTTGAAAATTTTCAATTATTAATTGAATTTACAATTATTAAATTATTAATTAAATTTAAATTATTTTACAAGTAAAAAAGAATTACTCCTCCAGGGATGAGCCTCTGAAGTCACTCCTCGGAGACATCCAATCTCTCCTCCTCTGTCAGGAAAGGTAACCCCTTAAAACGGGATCCAGGGCAGAGGATGTATAAGAAGGATCTTTTTCTCTGCCTCACTTTTTGTACCTCTTAAGGAGATCTGTTTTTGATGGCATTCTGCTTCACATCCTGTGGATCAGTGGTTGGTCTCAATATTGTCGGGACATGCTCTGGAGGGAGTTGGGCATATACTGGTGCAATTAGGCTGACTGTAGGACTGCTCTCCTCTGACATAAACACAGTGGCATCCTTCACTGGTTTTAGCCAGCAATTTCCCACTACTTCCTCCACATTTAGCCAGATTAGCTCTGCTGAGAAGTGACGATGTCACTTTCATCTACATTGGGGCAGGCGACAGCAGGGGGTGGCATGCACTGCAGCTTGCAGTTGCAAAAAACTCTCCATCATATCCATGAGCACTATTCCACCTTGTGGCGACATCTGCTATCAGTTTAAGTGGGACTTGCCGCTTAAGAACAACTTCTGGTTTTCTTCAAACAGGTGCTTTGCCTTTTGTGCCGCGTGGAAGTATGCTGAGATATCGCCGGACTCTGCCCGAAGCCTGGTGACCGCCGGTGCTTAAGCGCTCGCTGTGCAGCGAGGTTCAACGTATGCGCAAAGCATTTGCCATGAGGAACTTCCCACTCTTGGCAGCACTAATCATATTAGCGTTGTCCGTCACCAGCACAACACTTTTATCTGTAAGCTGCCATTCCTCCACAACATCCAAGAGTAGCGCTTCCTGCTATGGCGAGCACCAGTGTGGCTCTCATAAACTGCTTCCGTCTGCAGCACATGTGATACAATCTTTCCAATCCTCGCTGGAGTATCAATGTGATGTTATGGTTACATAGGACTTGCTGCGACCGAAGTCCAGGCGTCACTTGTAATGGCTACACGTCTGGGCTTTACACATTGATTCCATTACCTTTGCTTTGGTTTCTTTGTACAATGCGGGAAGCGCGGAATCAGTGAAGGTAGCTCTTGTCGGTAGCTTATACCGGGGCTCAATTGTTTTAAGCATGTGGCGAAACCCCGCATTTTCTACCACAGAATAGGGTCGTAGATCCTTCGCTATAAAACATGCCACCGATCGTGTGATCCTCTTTGCGTCTCTCGGAGTTGTGTGGCAATGTTGACACTAGCGACTCGTCAATTCCCCCGGCTGGGATGTTGGGTTTTTGTGTTGTTTTTTTGTTGGTTTGGGTTTTTAAGAACTTTATTCCCCGGGGGGATTTTCCCATTTCTACCCCTTTATTAAATCCGAAAATGTTTCCCAATGTCTGCTTTCCAAGCCTTAGGGCGCGTTTTTAATAACCCTCTATCGCATCATGCTCCCCCCGCCTCAAACCCTCTTGCTTTGTTGTTGTTGTTATTTCCCCGGAAACCCGGGAGTATTTGAAACTTTCAACTTTTATTGTCCGCCAAAAAACTAAACAGGGGAACATAATCGATTGTGGCACTTTGCCTCATCGATGCTGAAATCGGTTTATGCCCCCGCAGCGCGATGCACTCCGTACAGGATTATTGTTGACACCCCTAAAATAACATACATACTGGACTCTTTGTGTTGTTTGTTTTTTCCTTCATTTGTGCCATGTTCCTTTAATAATCATTCATGCACCTGTGTTTCCCCAATTATCTTGTTGTTCTGAGCCCTAGTCCTTCAGAGTTTGTGTTGTTCGGATGATTGTACGTCCTACCTGTGTGTTCCGAGCTCCTGT
>NW_024878453.1:0-1839 GCF_018340385.1 Cyprinus carpio
GATGTAAAAAATATTTAAATAAATTGTGAAGATCATTTTTAAAGTATTGCTGTAAAGACCTCCTTTAAACTGATAAACGTAAGGGTTTATAATTTATAAATAAATTATTTATTGCCAATGTCATATTAAAAATGTTTTTTTCTTTCATATGATAATTTGTTTTTCTACAAAAAAAAAAATGCTATGAATTGTGCAAAGATATTGTGTTAAATAAATTTTGTGATATTGTATAAGGAGACTTGTTTTAAATGTAACTTCTTTACCACAGTTTAAAAATATCAATAAACATATTAGGAAACCTGCAATTGGACCAATTAATACTAACACTTGCCTGTTAATATTTTTCATTATTTCCTTAATTAAGAAAAACCTTGCTATTGTACTGTGCCAACTATGTCTGAGACTATTTAAAACCATGACACAAAAAACAGATTTAGTTCATCAATTTAAACGTCATTTTATTCTAGACTAGAATTAATCTTTGTCCAGCGAAACCATCCCTAGAGGTTTTAAACCTTTATAACTATCACATGTGTTCATTTTCTCCAATCTCCATAAGATTCTCCATTTTTATTTAGAATCAGTAATGCATGAATTATGCAATTTAGTAAAGTTTTAGTTTTAGAAGTATAGGCTTTGTGTACATGATAGAAATTTGAAATTATTTACAACTAAAATGCTTACTGAAAAATTTCCTTTTTATAATATTCTTTTCAGTTTTAAATTTAATGATAATGTGCACAATTATCAAATGATATGTTTGTATGTATGAAGTGGTAAGTCGTGAGCTTTGGCTAAATGTGATTTTAAATGTAATAATGACCTGAATGTCACTACATCATTGAACCTGAAAAAATAACTAAGTGATAGAATGAGCCAATGAGTGATACTTTCCTGCCATCTAGTGGCTGTATTTGCACTTTCAGGTAATTCGAACATACTCATACACATACTCTTTTTATTCTTCATAGCTAGTAAAGTGTTGATTGATAGCATTTGGTCCCAAGGCAGAGTTGTTCTGAATAAAGAGATCTATCAAATGATATGAAGATCTAGTGTTTGTGTGAATATATGAGCATTTTTTTAGCAATTTAGGGGCTATTTACCATGGGAATGATGATTGTGTTTTCTAAAGCCTTTAAGGAAAACTGTTTCAGAGCCACCTATGGTCTGATCACTATGCAACTGTGCACATGCTTGTTAGAAGCATCTGACACATGAGTTCCTTAAAATTTCACTAAAGTTTTGAGGTTTTTGTTTTTGGTTTAATAAGCTTTTGGTTACATGTGGCACCCCCTTTTGTAAAATGACCCTTGGTATTGCTAACCAAAGGACAAAATTCAAGATTTTTTTGATAGTTATTGATCTAGAGAGTCCAGAGATTATAACTGTAGTGGTTTAAATAAGATTGAGTGAAAAAACTAGGACAAGTTCACCAAAGTAGGATTTTAACATATTTGTGAAGGTTTAATAAACAATTTGATCGACAGCATTACTCCCAGAGGCAAAGATGTTCACAATGAGGAGATCTATCACATGATATGAAGGTCTAGTGTTTGTTCTACAAATGGTGGTCATTGTCTATTGAAATTTTGTGTTTTGAGGCTTTATTAAATGTTATAGCGCCACCTATGTACCAATCTCCATAAAACTTTGCATACTTGTTAAGAGACATTGGCGACATGGTTTCACCAAGTTTCATAAAGTTTTGACTATTTATTTTGGTTTTATAAGTTTTGGGGTATGTTTGGCCACACCCCTTTTCTAAATGACCCCTTTAAAGCTAACCGAAGGACAAATTTCAACATTTTTTGGATAATTATTGATGTAGAGAGTCCA
>NW_024878454.1:0-2055 GCF_018340385.1 Cyprinus carpio
TTCTCTCAGGATTCTTTGATGAACAGATCCCACAGAAAAGGCAAAATGATACCACGAGTATGAATGTATGAAGTATGAATTAGGATTAGAAAAACACAATGGATTTTGAACAGAATACGTACTACTTTCAAAGCTGAAATAGCTGCAAAGAAAGGTGCTCCTGTGTTCCTGTCAAGAACAATACAAAAGGTTTCAGCAAACAAACAGACAGAATATACAACAACAGCCTGCTGTAACATTCACATCACATAGCAACTTATAAAATGCTATTTTGCAGAGTACGCCTTGACTGTATGCAGTTTAAAGTGAAAATGTGGGAATTTAAAGGCCATAAGGATGTGAAAAGGCACCGATGATCAATAATTTAATAAATGTTTTTAATTAAATAAAATTGTGAATGAAAATGATTTTGTTGAAAATTGCAAATTATTTTCTTTCTTTTTTTATTACCTGTCATATCTTGCCTGGCTATGATTTTTTTTTTTTTTTTTTCATTAAAACCAATCTCTCCATTTTCCATTTCTGTATGTAGGATGATCAGAAGAGGGCTGCGTTCCTCCTCAAACAGCAGCGTAAGGCCGAAGAGGCACGAATACGTGCAAGCAGCAGCTGGAGGCGGAGCCAGAGCTAAAAGCGAGATGAAGCCAGGTGTCAGCAATGGTCTGTCCAGAGTCTTGCAAAGCCGCTGTTGGTAACTTTTGGGGCTCGCGTCTGGCGGAAGAACATTGCAGTCAGGAGCTACTTCTCTCCAATATAAACAAAACTAATCAAGCTCTCCCGCCTCTTCTGCTCCAATCAGCTTATAGGGTTGCAAAGCACAGTGTTGTTTTGTGTTGAAAATATAAAAATATATATAATGAGCGAGTACATCATGAATCCATTTTCCAAACCGTGTTTTTGTCTTATCCTGAATCACTACGGTACACCTATAATAAGTGTTTATATTCCGGACTATTTTAGTCTGGTTGGGGTCGGCCGCTGCAGAGTAGCACAGCATTTTACCTGGGGTGTATTCCCAGAAAGCAGGGTTAACTTACCGTGAACTAAACCCTGAACTCGGGTTGATTAACCCCCAAACCTTGCTTACTTGAGGTATGTGGTTCCAAAAACAGCGTCCGGGAGCCTAAGTTCATTCAACTCAGAGTATGTTTCTGATTAAGACTCGAGACACTCTCAACAAACTGGCTTAATTTAATCGGCGAGTCACTATGGAAACGGACGCTTAAGAAAAAAAGCGTAAGTTGCTTTCTTTCTTTCTTCTTTTTGTTCATTAGTTGTTTACGTAGCTTAGTGCATATCGCCAATCTAATTGATGGTTGTGCAATCATTTTTATTTTTTCCATTTCAATCTTTAATCCTAGAGAATGTAGATTATATTGTTTGTTTTGTACTAATTATATATTAAGTCATATCAGATATGTATTTTGATTTAGAATTTAGACATTATCGAAAATGCATGTGTGAGATAATATAACATGTAATAAATAAAATAAATATATAATAATAAATAAGTTAAACATTACCTTGTCATAGTGTTTTATAATTTATACAGATAACTCTTTATATATACAATAAAAATAAATAATTATGTTAGAATAATATATTACCTTATTTATTATAAATTTACTCATTAACATATTATAACTTAAAGCATTCGCTTTGGAACCGAAAGTTGAGGAGCTGCCTCGCTGTATTCATGGACATCCAACCCGCCCACATCTGCGTGTGACGCCACAGACTACTTCATGTCAAAATACCACATTCTCAATCATTTTGAAACAGGAAGAAGCATCAATAAGAAGATATACTTGTATTGTTTGCCAACCGCTAAAAAAGAAGCTGTTGTTTGCCGTGTCGGTAAGTAAAAAAAAAATATATCTTTGGTCTTTTACTTAAGCGTTGACAACCCCAGAGAGCATTAATAAGCCATTTATTGCGTAATGCGTAAGCAACAGTAAAAGTATTTTTAGTTTCAAACTTCACACAGGCACGTTATTGCTAGCAACAAATATACTTATATATATATGTGTGTGTGTGTGTGTGTGTGTGTGTTGG
>NW_024878455.1:0-1857 GCF_018340385.1 Cyprinus carpio
GTCTCTGTGTGTTGATGCATCCACCAGAGTCTGAATCCACCTTTTACTGAACTCATTCCTCATATCAGAAGAACATTTGTAGCATATATAAGTG
Organism: Cyprinus carpio; assembly: GCF_018340385.1. NCBI lineage: Eukaryota > Metazoa > Chordata > Actinopteri > Cypriniformes > Cyprinidae > Cyprinus > Cyprinus carpio. The sequence goes on from NW_024878455.1 coordinate 95, forward strand.
CTGCAGTATGAATAAAATAGTGGACCAGTGTCAGTAGATTCTAGTTTGGCTCAAGGAGGAAGAGGTGAAGTTCAATGATGCAGGTCAAGGCTGCAGTGCAGTGAATGGTATTACATAAAGGACAACAAGCATTTACAATATTTACACGTGCACATAGGAAGCATTCAGCTCAAAATTATTAATGAACATACAACAATCTTAAATTCAGAATTCTCTCAATCATATAAGGTGCATGAAGCTGCAGCGGTTCTGCAACACAGCCTCGGTCAGGAAGTCCATGATGGAACAGTTCCAAAAGCGCTTTAAGCTCAATACCGATATATAGATGTATGCAAATATCCAAAGGTATGTGAAAATGTCTCCTGAGGGGTGTGGTATTTTTAGGTGTATCGATTAGTAACTACAGCACCTCCTACCATTGCGGTAGATGCATGCACTCGAAGCATCAGTTTTTGGGCCTGGTAGCTGCTTTATGTGCAGAACCTGGCCTGTACAAAACAGGACCAATTAATACACCACTCTGGTTCCAAGCATTGCAACTATATCACCATAATCATATTGACTAAAGTCATCATATCATAATCGTTCATTAGTTTCATCATGCACGTATTCCAAATATAAGTACGCATATGTAATATAAAACCAATTTAACAGTAACCAAGAATACTCTTTATAAATATACAATATGTGGCTGAAACAAGAATCAAAGAGTGGTGGCTGACTTTGCCAATTTAACAACAACCTTAAAGATTAATTATTGATGTATTACTCATTTTAAATAGGCACAATATAGTCAGAACAAGTATGATTAAAAAAATTACAGCCAAGCGCCAGCACCGGCTAACAGATCCGTAGTACACATACAATACACTTTAGCACCGTATAACAACCAATGACAACTCAGCAGTTCCCGGTATTAAGTCACTCAACAGCAATCAATTGAAAAGGTAGGTCAATCTAAAAGGTTGGCAAATAATAGTTAAACAGCAGTTTAATTAATAGAATGTTACCGGCTAAAGGCCCAACCTGCAGCAGCTCAAACACCAGCTTCGCAACACTACACCAAACAACAGCTGGCCATATTTAAAGGGAAGTGACGCAACACTCTGTCTCAAGTCGACAAGCGAACACAGAGGGGAGCCGCAAATAAGGAGAATAAGGCAAAACACCTGGTTCACATTCATTTTCAATAAAATATTTTCAATAAAAATTAAGAAAATATTCAAAACATTTAAACATTTCAGTAGAAGAGGAGAGGAGAGACAAAGGCTCATTCACGAAACACGAGTAGAATTATTTTTTGGCAATCTTTAAAGCCATTTGATGTAAACTTCTAATTCATGAAAGATATAATTCATAAACCAGATAAAATGTCCAAGTCAATGTCAAGTTTCTCCCCGTTAGCTAATGTGCGACTGTAATGAGCCTCTGAAAATCTCCTGTTCCAACCTGTCTTTTGGGAAAATAATTCCTTTGGTTTGATGTGGCCCTCCCTGTACCAAAGTGTCTTTAAGTCCAGGATTTATTACTGCTGGCCATTTGCCGGGATCGTGACATATTTCCTCACCTTCTGAGGGTAATATTTCTCCCTGCTGTTCCGTCTGTCCCTCATCAGACGAGCTAGTTATGGCTAAGCTGTCTGCCTTAGAGCTGTAATCGGGCCATAAAAGTTAGGCCCGACAGGTTTCGGACCCGAGCCCGACAAGTACATTTTGATTGACAGCTTTTCAAAAGCCCGAACCCGTTTACAGCTGCAGTTTTTC
>NW_024878456.1:0-1816 GCF_018340385.1 Cyprinus carpio
TTGCAATACAGAAAAACAGATTTCAGTGAGTTACTAGTTTTATGACCATGAACTTAAGTTTGAGCTTCTAAGCATAAAACGCTTCAGTTTAGCGCTTCTGTGAAAAAGTAACACTCTGTTAGTGCAACTAAGCAATCGAAAAGAATGAAAGCCCACAAGTGCTGAAAATGTTCATTCCCTGTTAGAGTATGACTGTTTGTTCAAAGTTAAGACCAAAGCTTGCCCACATTAAAGGTGTTTCTAACATCATAAATGAAATGTTTTTGGCAATGCAGAAAAACAGATTTCAGTGAGTTACTAGTTTTATGATCATGAAGACATGGTTTGAACTTCTAAGCATAAAACGCTCAGTTTAAGCGCTTCTGTGAAAAAGTAACACTCTGTTAGTGCAAACTAAGCAATCGAAAAGAATGAAAGAAAACCTTCTTTCTCTGTTAGAGTATGATGGTTTGTATTAAGTTAAGACTAAAGCTTGCCCACATTAAAGATGTTTCTAACATCTTAAATGAAATGTTTTAGCAATGCAGAAAAACAGATTTCAGTGAGTAACTAGTTTTATGGTCATGAACTTATGTTTGAGCTTCTATGCATAAACGCTCAGTTTAGCGCTTCTGTGAACAGTAACTCTCTGTTATTGCAACTAAGCAATTGAAAAGAATGAAAGCCCACAAGTGCTGAAAACCTTCTTTCTCTGTTAGAGTATGATGGTTTGTACAAAGTTAAGACTAAAGCTTGCCCACATGAAAGGTGTTTCTAACATCTTAAATGAAATGCTTAAGCAATGCAGAAAACAGATTTCAGTGAGTTACTAGTTTTATGGTCATGAACTTAAGTTTGAGCTTCTAAGCATAAAACGCTCAGTTTAGGGCTTCTGTGAAAAGTAACACTCTGTTAGTGCAACTAAGCAATCGAAAAGAATGAAAGCCCACAAGTGCTGAAAACGTTCATTCCCTGTTAGAGTATGACTGTTTGTTCAAAGTTAAGACCAAAGCTTGCCCACATTAAAGGTGTTTCTAACATCATAAATGAAATGTTTTGGCAATGCAGAAAAACAGATTTCAGTGAGTTACTAGTTTTATGATCCTGAAGACATGGTTTAACTTCTAAGCATAAAACACTCAGTTTAGCGCTTCTGTGAAAAGTAACACTCTTTTAGTGCAACTAAGCAATTGAAAAAATGAAAGCCCACAAGTGCTGAAAACCTTCTTTCTCTGTTAGAGTATGATGGTTTGTACAAAGTTAAGACTAAAAGCTTGCCCACATGAAAGGTGTTTCTAACATCTTAAAAAGAATTGATTTTGCAATACAGAAAAACAGATTTCAGTGAGTTACTAGTTTTATGACCATGAACTTAAGTTTGAGCTTCTAAGCATAAAACGCTCAGTTTAGCGCTTCTGTGAAAAGTAACACTCTGTTAGTGCAACTAAGCAATCGAAAAGAATGAAAGCCCACAAGTGCTGAAAATGTTCATTCCCTGTTAGAGTATGACTGTTTGTTCAAAGTTAAGACTAAAAGCTTGCCCACATTAAAGGTGTTTCTAACATCATAAATGAAATGTTTTGGCAATGCAGAAAACAGATTTCAGTGAGTTACTAGTTTTATGATCCTAAAGACATGGTTTAACTTCTAAGCATAAAACGCTCAGTTTAGCGCTTCTGTGTGAAAAGAAAGTGGTGTTTCTAACATCTTAAATGAATTGTTTTTGCAATGCAGAAAAAACAGATTTCAGTAAGTAACTAGTTTTATGATCATGAACTTGTGTTTTGAGCTTCTTATGCATAAACGCTCAGTTTAGCGCTTCTGTGAACAGTAACTC
>NW_024878457.1:0-1752 GCF_018340385.1 Cyprinus carpio
TGGGCCTGCCATAGACTTGCGGCGGAAAGCGGAATAAATAATAATAATAATAATAACTATTAGTGCAAGCAGCATCGGGGCCTCAAGCACTACATGAGCAAGGTTCAGCGAACGGCGGGTGGAATGAGTTAATTAAACCATTTTAAGATTATTTTAGGCAAAATGGCTTGAATACAATAAAGACAACAACTAGTAATAGGATTTATTGGCTTATCACGTTTGACCAATAGGTGGCGCTGTTGTAAAATTAGTGTGGAATGGTCAGTGTGAGGTGACTATTGCACATACAAAATTTGGTGTCAGTATGTCAAAGCTTTGAAGAGATATAGCCTTGGAGTCATTTTTACGCACAGTGCTTAAAGTTTATAGCGGCGCTGTACGAAAACAGTTGCGTCTATCAACACGAAATCCATAACTTTTGTCAGCACAGTCTGAAGATGATTTTACCTTTTTGGTGAAAATCAGACCAACGGTTGATGAGGAGAGCAAAAAAGTAGGTTTTCAACAAAATCAAAATGGCTGGAGAAGAAAAAAAGTCTCGGCCTTATTATGACATAATTGATATGTTGTTTGTCGGGCATCATGACCAAGAAAATATTTTGCGATCAGTTTCATTACAATACGGTCACTGCTAAATCAAAAGTTATGAAATTCAAAAATACTAATATAAGAATTAATGGAAATGGTTTATTAATCCCAGACCAAATAGGTGGCGTATTTGGATGTTTACCAAATTGATTGGGCCGTGCGGCGTGCGTGCGTGGTTGCGTCCCGTGTCGTGATCAATTTGTGGTGATTGGGCCTGTGGTGGGTCGACAATGGACACATGCAAAGTTTTGGTTGTAAATATGTCAAATCTGTGCAGAGATACAGCCTCAGATACCATTTTGGCATCCTTCCAACAAATTCGTTGGTGCGCTAAACGAAAACCTTTTTGTATATCGCCACGAAATCCATAACTTTTTGCCAGTATCGCCCTAAAGACGCATCTGAGTCACATTTCTGGTGAAAATTGGACCAATGGTCTAGAGGAGTTTGAAAAAGTAGGTTTTCAAATATGAATCAAAATGGCGGACAGGAAGTTTGGCATTAATTCTGTCAAAAATTGGTCGATTTTGGCATTACCCAAAGAACATAGGGCGACCACTCTTTACATTCCACAATAGCTGAATTTATTCAAACGTTATTAGCATTTTTGTTACCCCTCATTATAAACATTTGACTGACAAGGTGGCGCTTGCCCTCAACCTTTTTGAGTACCATCAGGGCATGGTGTCTAACATTTTGTAATTATTTTTGTTAAGATAATGCTAATGCGCTTAGAAATACAGCATTTTAGAAAATAATTCAAAATAGCCGACGCCCAAAATGGCTGACACGAGAAAACTGGGTTTCATTCGATTCAACATGATGCACCGAATCTGAAGAGACCAGTTCTGTGATTTTTGACCAAACCATTCAGAAGTTATAAGCAAAAATATGCATTTTTCATATCTCCTGACCACTAGGTGGCGCTGCGTCGAAACACCGCAGGTAGTCTCAGTTCATGCTTGTTATAACACCCACCAAGTTTGGTCCCAATATGCCAAATCGTTGCAGAGTTATAGCCTCACAAGCATTTTTGCGTGCTTTTCATAGAATTTGGTCGCGTGGTATTCGAGAACGGTTGGACGAATCAACTTGAATTCCATAACTTTTGCCAGCTGGCCTGAAGATGATCTGAGCTAATTTTGGTGAGAATCGGACTAACCG
>NW_024878458.1:0-1905 GCF_018340385.1 Cyprinus carpio
AAATAAAGATAAATAAAATATTTAAAACCAAATGAAAGTAATGAAACTTGTGTTTTGTTGATGGTCTTACTCTTTGCGTTTGTGTTTTTTCAGGCTGGAGACAGATCCACAAACAGTGTAAGTCATCTGTGCATCAAAACATTTTTAGGTTAATGACTGTAAATGTGTTCTAAATCATATGCCATATCTTCTGCTAATGTGAATGCCCTCTGTGTTTTTAGTTTTTGCGCACTTGGGTCATTGCTCATGAGATCTCCCACACAGCTGGGCCCGGAAGCCTGGCGACTAATAGGACCTGGGAGCATTTCTGGTCAGTGATCCGACACACTGAATATACCCGATCAGGAGTATATGCAAAAGAGCCGTTTTTTGGTTTGTAAGATGATGGAATCTATGTTGTGTAGTACATAATTTTTTTTTATTTTAAAATGGTTAGAAAGATCCTGTTTTCTATGATATGACCCCTGTAACAAATGAAGTATTTCTCTGCAGGTTGAATGAGGGTCATACGATTGTACATTGAGAGAATGATTGCCAGGTGTATGGAGAGTGAACAGCTCAGGCAGTTTGAAGGCATCGGAGGGTGGAAAGAACTTCAAGAGTCTGTAAGACACACATACATTTCACATTTAACTGTTATCTGATCCTCACAGGAAAATACAGCAGATTATTCTCAAATCCTGGTAAATCATGCAAATTACGTCAACTACTTTTCTGTCTGTTTGGTGATTTTCTGTTTAGATTTCCTGATGCAATTTACTGGTAAAGCAAGTCACTGCTGTATCGTTTTGTAGGTCAAAGAGTTTGGGCCGAATAATGTGCTCACAAACCTGGTCACGAATCTGCATGAGGTGGACACGGATGAAGCCTTTTCCTCTGTTCCCTACGAGAAAGGATTCGCTCTGCTTTATCATCTGGAGGAACTGATGGGAGGTCCAGGTACACACACAAAATGATTTCTCCTCTTCCAGTTTAAAGTGCCAATACTGCTTAAAAGTAGGTCAATAGTAATTTTTTTTACTCACCCTCATGAGTTTCCAAACCTCTAAACCGGTTTCTTTCATCTGTGTATATAAGAATATATTTTGTAGAATGTGGGTTGCAAATAGTGGTTGGTATCAGTGACTCATAGTACTTTTCCCATGATGACAAAATGTATATATACTGTACAATAATTAACAACAATAAAATGTATATTAATAATATATAATATTTAAATAAATAACCAACCAATAAAGAACATAATTAAATACATAAAAAATATCTTAAACTACTTAAAGCAAGCCAAAAGTTAATTATAATTGTTATTTATTATATGATTATATATGTCAAATAATTATATATACTACACATATATCTTTAAAATAATGTATACATAAAAAAATAAAAAAAATAACTAAAACATTTTAAAGATGTATCAAATATTTAAACCAATAAAAGGAAAATAGTCTTTCTCTGCCTTTAATTATAGAGAGGTCTTTATGGGTTTAGGTAGAAGTCTTACATTCAGCTGTTTGCCTATGGCCGTGCAAACCACAAAAAGAGGAATGGAAGAACTATCTGTTCACTTACTTCAAAGGAACAAAGTGAAGAGAAATAAAATTCACTCTGTGCCAGAACATATAAATGCATAAATTCTTAGCCATACCAGATGCCAAATAAAGCCCAGTAATATAGAAATACACATTGTATATTCGTTTCAGACTTTTGTCAAAAAAATAAATAATAATAATTCTAATTTGGAAACATTCATGATGGGATCAACCAAATATCCTGTGAAATTCTAAAGAAAATTCTATTTCCTGTTTAAATGTCTCTGTTTTGTTTCTTTGTCAGGTGGACATCTTGAATAAAAGTGGACTGGAATGGATGGATGCACACTCCAGGAATGCCCCCCGTCAAACC
>NW_024878459.1:0-1866 GCF_018340385.1 Cyprinus carpio
CTTTTGTAGGCTTGCTAAGTAGAAAATCAACTGCTTGCTGTAAGTAGCCTTGAAGAGATTCCACTGGACTATTCTCAAAGAGAACAACCTACATACGCGTTTAACAAATAACATTTGAAAGGAAAGTCTGGTGTTTGATGGACATCCTGTGACTGCATATTAACTAAGGTTAGCTGACTCCATAAACTAAAGTCTTGAATGATAAAATGAGCTAATGCTGATTCTTTTGCTGATGTTTTAACATCACTGTATTCATTTCATCTTTAAATTACAGTTGTCTTCTTATCAAATAATTGCCATTATGTGAGTTTTGTTTAGTTGGTTTTGTGAGATAAAGAATAACAAACTGTTATAGAGTGAATGATGTATGTAGTAATTTGCATGCGGAAGTGTACATTTTCAACAAAAGAAAATAAATACATAAAAAGGTGTGGAATATTTATATCTTGACTCAGTGTTTATCTTCAAAACTATTACAAATCTTTCATATTACACCAGTATTTTTATTGGTAAAAATACAGTAGACAGCAGACATATATATATAAAAAAGGATTGGTATTTAGATTGAAAATGTAATGTGAAGATATCATTTATGGTTAAAAAACATTTCTCCTTGATCAGTTTTAAAGTTATTTTAACTGCACAACATTGTATACAATTTTCCAAGTTTCTTTACAACCTTAGCTTTTTTCTACAACTCGCAGCAGTTTGCGATGACGCAGATAGAATAATGGAGAACATTCAAGAACGGCTGGAATTCTGGCTCATGAGTCAGACCAGAACACTGAAGCATAAAAAATAAAGGAATAAGCTCTGGTCTATAAACTTTTCTTAGCTTCTTTACAAGTTTTTTTCTTCCCATTAGTCAAGCAATACAAAACATACGGGTGATGGCGCGCCAGATAGAATATGGAGAGGTGTTATTCAGGCTCGCGGGCTTCACCCACACCTGAGCACTTTATTAATTTAAAAATACAACAAGAGTTGTGTTTCTGTTTTTGTGGATGTGAAATGTTGGTTGTTTCAAGTGAAATTTCAGTAGAAACAGTAAATTGGAAATGTTATAACTATAGTGTACATTTGCTGTAACAGCATATTCACTGAAGTGACTCCATGTACTCATGTTAAAAGTTTTGAATGGATAAAAACATGAATTAATGCTGATTCTTTTAGTGGTTTTTACATCATTGTGTGTCTTTGATGATTAAAATTACACAAATTATGCAGTAATTTATTTACATATATATCGTAGTTATTATGTACATGAATAAAAAATATTTTAAAATATTTTTTTACTGATTATATTTTTTTCTTTACAAAACTATTACCAGTCTGTGATGATACAATAACATCGCATATAGGCCTATTATAAAACATAGAGGATATATTAATAAAAAGACTTGTATTTGGAAATTTATGTTAACATTGAACATTAAAAGCATATATTTTATGGCAAAAAATAAGATATTTCATTGTCTTTTGTACAGTGTCAGTTTTGCAGTAATATGTTAATGTGAGCACCACACTATAAGTATTTAAGTATAACATCAATCTGTTTTGCTGATTTTTCTTTTAAAAATCTATTTGGCAAATCTATATACCAAAAAAGTATTATATTTGTCCAAAACATCTTTTTAAAAATCAGTTCCACATACATGTCTTGTGTGTTTTTCCATCCATTTTTTATTTAATTTTTTTTATGGCAACAATCATCTATTCAATACAGAGAATGTCAGGAATGTTTGGGAATATTTACACAATACTTCATACATCAAGCTAAACAATACCAAACATTTTAGAACGGAATAAAACATGGGTTTAAGCTGTCATCAGAAAGACATTTCCCATTGTGCCTTTGTCAGCAGT
>NW_024878460.1:0-2259 GCF_018340385.1 Cyprinus carpio
GTAGATGCGTTAGATTAAATAATAGACAAATGTGTATTAAAACTGAATGAGAAGACATGCAAATGAAAAAAGTTTGATAGTGAGAGCTTTATGAAAGGATGTTACTGTGATTGAAAACATTTATAGCCTATAGATTTAGAAAACACTTACTTTATGTAGTGAAAAGGATACTTTGCGGATTGTGTGTATTGTACCAAGACAAGTGAAAATATGCTGAAATGTTTGATGATCTGTTGTGACAGTAGAGTTTTGAAAAATGTAACAGTTGTTTGTGAAAAAAAAGGAATAAAAAAAACTCTTAAGTATGCTACTGCATGATCGTCATTCATTTAGTGTATGATGGCCAGTTTTTCCTCTGTGACTATTACAAAGTTGGAAAGTGTAAGATGCCTATCATTTTATAATCTTTTCAGATTTTAAAGTCATGTGGTGTATTCCAGCCCTAAAGAGACAGACATGTGAATTACAGCGTCCATATTCTACTAACTGAGTATAAATTTCACCAGCTGAATATTCTTTTCAATCTCTTCAGCATTTTTTAGATACTACTTTCTGGTCGAGAGAGGTTGATGAAGGAAAGAGTTCAAATACTGGTGACTGAGAGCAAAATGTGACCCACAAAAGCCTCATGTCATACATGCTTATGACCAATGTGACAACTAATTGTCATCTGTGCCTCCATTCCAGACAGCATATCGAGTATCAACCAAGAAGCTTAGCTCCTTAAAAATTAAAACTCCTCTCACAACACATAGAGACTTGTTTCTGCCTGCACAAACACTCAGGACTTTTGACAGGAAAAATCAAAAAGCCACTCCTGGTTCATGAGTCATATGACAAAAGTACCCTCACAAACCAAGATTCTGTATGCATCTGAGACACACTACAACTCCCCCTTTACAGATACCACATCATACAACCTTTACTCTCTGTAAACGGGAGACTGCCCCATGACAGTGTATTAAAAATACCAACATCCAAAAAGATTAATTCTGCAATGAATTCTGCAATAATCATGAGATTAATATATGGAACATGATTAATATACACAAAAGTGTTATGGTCTTTTTTGTTTTGCTTGTTTTTTTTACATGACAATCACAGACTTGCATAAACCACACAGTTTGGACAAGAAATTCTGCATGAATATATCAAACACAAAAGTGGAATCATGTGATATGGCTTAGTGTGATGAAATCAAATAACAAAAGATCGTGCAATATGCACATACAAGTAGATCTTAAGAGCAGCTCAGTTCATAGTAAAAGCTGCTTATTATAAACTCCATGTTATGCATGAGCTGTGAGTTCCTGGGATACGCTGATAATGTGTGCATTTATGCAGCAGCACTTATTTCACGCAGATTTTCGTACTCTGAGACCGCCATTTATTAACATATTTGCATACAAAGGAAGAACTTTCTCTGCGGTTTTCAAAAAAAAAAAAAAAAAAAATGTTAATATTAGTATTGCAGTTTCACACAGTTGTGCCTAAAAAGCATGAAATAAAATCATTATTTTTAATTTTACTATTTAACTGTTCAGAAATTATTGTAAAGTGAGAAATATTTAAAATGTGTGAATAATATATTTTTATATTTTAAATAATATGTGAATTGTTGTTTATTGTAATTTCAAAAATAAATAACAAAATAAATAAAATAAAAGACTTGCTATTGATACTTTATTCATCCAAATATTAATTTTAAAAAGGTTACTTACTTGGTCAATTATCAAAAGACTGCTTGAAAATTACTATTTCAAAGATTTCCACATACCAAAATTATTGCTTGTCACTGGGGCAGCACCCTTTGTGCCCCTTCTACCCCTAAAGGGTGCATATTAGTATCTTAAGTTCCCTTTCGAAGGGGAACTTCGACACATACTTCATCGACGCTATGGGGAACGCCTCAGGTGTGACAGGTGTCTGAAATCAAATATCAACTCACGGCAATCATGCTTTGACCGGGCGACAGCCGTGAATCATCAGCTTGAGTGATGAGCGATGCAAGGCGACCTGGATATATAAAAAGCGGGCGCCTTGAAACCATGAAAATATCCTTCTTCGTCTTCAGGGACTGTTTTGTCTGAATTTAAACGTCTGCTTACAGTTAAAAAATGAAACGCACATCTAAAGGCAAGTCCTAAAAATTTTGTGAAATGTGCTGACCCGCGCCAGCCCAAGATATTTCCGACGCCGGCCAGCACTCACGAATGTGTGTGTGTACTGTTTGGGTGAAGAGCACGCACAGGATGCTCT
>NW_024878461.1:0-1614 GCF_018340385.1 Cyprinus carpio
CTTGAAGCATTGATTTTATGTCAATGTTGTATTTGAAATGACTTCAGTAGGCTGCAAAAACTGTGGAAAGATGAAAATAATGAACAGTCAAAAAACTCCATTGTACTTTTATTTTCATGCCAGTTGTCACCTTGGATTTGAAATAAAGAGAGACTTCATTACCAGGTGGTGCATGTGGCAGAATGGCCCGTCAGTTGGAAGAGAAGCGATGCATCTGCAGGTATCATTATATTTGGGGCCACAAACTCCATGTTTAGTGCATTGTTCCAGAGGACCAAACGTATTGATTCTCACACTTACACTGGGTTTTGTTGACATTTGAGAGACACACTAGAAATGAAATAAATTGTTAAGATACCAGGAACCCTTGTGTAGTAATAATTTATTGGATTAATGTGGAGAGAAAGGCATTACATCTCTTAAAGTTCTCTTACCTGTAGTGATGGTCACACCAGAGATTTTTATGCCTTTTTTGACACATGTGGGGAATTTCTGTCCATGAATCAAAGCCCCCTGCTTCCTATCACAGTGTCTCCTTGAAGCATTGAGTTTTTATGTCAATGGTGTATTTAAATGACTTCAGGGAGCTACAAAATTTTGGAAAAGAGACAAAATAATTTACCTGGTCAAAATCTGCATCAGACTTCACAATCACATGCCAGTTGTCACCTTGGATTTGAAATAAAAGAGAGACTTCGGTTACCAGGTGGTGTAGCCCGCAGAAACGAACTTCCGTCAGTTGGAAGAGAAGCCATGCATCTGCAGGTATCGTATGATTGGGGCCACAAACTCCATGTTTAGTGCATTGTTCAGAGGGCCAAACATATTGATTCTCACACTTACACTGAGTTTTATTCACATTTGAGAGACACACTAAAGAAATCAAATGAAACTGTTAAGATACTAGAGAAAACATACAAAGGATATTTTTTTTGGAATAATGTGGAACAGAATGGTATTACATCTCTTAAAAGTTCTCTTACCTGTAGTGATGTTCACATCCAGAGATTTTTCATCCTTTTTTGACACATGTGGGGAATTTCTGTCCATGAATCAAAGCCTCAAGCGCTCTATCACAGCATCACGTAGCTTACTAATGATTTTAATACGTCAATGGTATGACTTTGTGACAACTTTAGGTGGAGCTTCGCAAATTTTGGAAAAGCATTAAAACAATTTACTGGTCAATATCTGTTTTCAGACTTTACGCTCACATCAACTGTCACAAATCAGACCTCTGTGGCTCTCCTCGATCGCCATCGAGGGAACCCTCTCCTGAGTACCAACATCTCATGGACTTAATTTCCAGTATTCCCGCCGCTCGGGACTGATTACAAGTACAACTGTTTCCCCTTAGCTCCCCTTTATTTAAACTGCTTCTGAATTCTTAGCCATTATGAGTCTTAATGTATTGCCGACATTTCATATTTCTTCCTTTAGTTTGATCTCTTGTGTATGACCCTGACTGTTTATTATCAGATGATTCTCGCCGCCTGCCCTTGTGACCATACTGTTGATTCTACCACTATTCCCTGTCTCGCCTTGCCTCGACACTCGCCTCTCTGTTAGAGTTTGCTCTTCTGGATTGTCTCTGTTATTCCTGATGCTGGTGAT
>NW_024878462.1:0-1865 GCF_018340385.1 Cyprinus carpio
TGTTTGTGCGGAGGCACCATACTGATAAAGATTCTGCTCTTCCTCCTCAGGTGTGTTTTAGGGAACACTACTATTCTTGCAGAGTTTGCTAGTGAAGAGGAAATTAATCGTTTCTTTGCACAAGGTCAGTCAATGACTGCCTCTCCCAGCTGGCAGACGCTGGGCTCTTCTCAGAACCGGATCGGCTCCATCGAGGGTTCTCACCCCTTCCCAAACCGCACTGATCCAAATCACTGGAACGGCAGCGGAGACCTGCACGGCTCGTCTCTCTGGGGCGTTCCCAATTACTCCACGAGCCTGTGGGGCAACCCCAGTGGTGGTGAGGGGGGGAATCAACAGTCCCTCCCCATCAGCTCCTTCCTTCCTGTTGACCACCTGACGGGAGGTGGGGAGTCCATGTAGTGCATCTTTCACCTTCTGACTTAAAAAGAAAATGACAAAAAAAAAAAAAAAAACATACAAACCCGTGACCTCAATGTGGAAATAGTTAATCATAATCATATGACCATATATATATTATATATGAAAAAAAAAAAAAAAAAATCAAAATAGCACTATAGTTATACTTTCTTCACTTACAAAAGAAAGAAAAAAAAAAAAAGAAAAAAAAAAAAAAAAAGCAATCGCGAGGGGTCACCCTGGCAGGGAAACAAAGTTACGTTTTTCTGCACATATCATCCACTTTGTTTTAGCCCAAAACATATATCAGTTTGAATACTTGAATTATGCAGGCCAATTCTATAATGTGAAAGGATGTATTTACACTTCCAGGTAGTGCTCTTCATACAGAAAAAAGCTTCGGTTGAGCTCATCTGTTTATTCATCATGTTTATTTGAATTCAAATTCTTGTTTTGTTTATTATTTTTGTTTGTTGCTGACAATGGAGTTTGAGCTTTTTAACTTTGCACTGAATGTGGTTTTCTCAGTATAATCTGCAATATGGAGGGAGCCAGAGCAGTTCCAGTGTAGTTGTTTACTCTCAAGAATGTTCTTAAAGTGGCTCTACTATGCCTTGATATGCGCCTACCTTGTGTAGTAAGTATTGTGGATTCGAGATCAAGATATAGATGCTGACTTAGGATGACTGATGATATTACAGAAATAGAGTATTGCACCAATTTTGTTTTTAAAAAAACTAAAAAATTTAGCTCTCTGCAGTCCTACTACCAGAAAAACTGTAGCCACAGCTGCTGACTTTACAAAACCCACGACCTGCAATGCAGGGGGGGGAACAGCACTTTCAAAATAGGCTTTTCAATTTTTGTTTTTGGAGGCATCACATTGTGCCCTCTTGTTTACAAAACACCGAGGAGGGAAAGTATGGTCATTCTTCCTTTTTTATTTTTAAATGGAGAAAAAGAAGAAAAAAAATGCATAAAGAATTTAAAAAAAATTATCTTTAAAGTATAAAATAAACAAGAAAATACAAAAAAAAAAAACAAATAAAAATAAAAAATGTAAAAAAAAAAAATTAAATAAAAAAAAAAATTTAAAAAAAAAATGCGAGGATGAAAGCGAAGCTTTTAATCTCTGGGAATACTGATCCAGTGTTTGGCCATGTCATTGGTTATTTTATCTATTCCTCTTGTCTGCTAAATAACCAGCATGGTTCTCAGGAAATATAGCCAGTTTTCCCCCATAGAAACTCCTTGTAGGAAAATCCAACTTTTAGCACTGAAACTACTTATAGCGCTGTAAGTTTTTCCTCTGCCAAATAACCGCTTTAAGCTGGAGACATTCTACATACTGCTTTTCGAATATGCTGTCTTTTTATTAATGAGTGGATATGGTTTGCAGAATCACTATCTAGTCCTCCTTCCCCTTTTCCCACTGAGTGGCTCAATGTTTTTCAACTCAATCGCTT
>NW_024878463.1:0-2011 GCF_018340385.1 Cyprinus carpio
TGTTGTCACAACCCTTTTTGTTCAGTCACATTTTGATTGTCCGTGTCCTTCCTTGGTGTGTCACTTTGTTCTTTTGATTTCATTAAAAACTTTCTGTTCCTTCTGTACACTTTCCCGTCAGGTGTCTGAACGACATAAGATCTTGGCTGCTCAGAAAGTCCAGTAACTTCAGCTGGATTCCATGTGCCATCTTGCCATATTCTTACTTTGTTGCCAACCTGAAGTTTCTGAAGAGGTTTGGATCTTTGATCGAAATATTCCTTCTGCTTCTTTTGCCTGTTTTCTAACACCTGCTGTACTGTTGCTACCATGCTAGTTCAGCAACTCTCCGATGTCACTGCAGTCTTGTTCTTAGTCTTCACCCATCAAATCAGCTACTGAGATGCTCCAATATCCTCCTTATGTAAAGTGCTTTCAGGTTCACAGAGACAGCAGTGTAAAGATCTTTTTCCCATCAGCCTTTGCCTTCTTCTTAGCATATACTTAACAGTCTGTACTCCCCTTCCCTCACCATTCCAGCATTCGACTGTGCGTGATAGCTTGAGGTTTTGTGCAAGTACTCCCACTCTTTCTCTAAAAAACTGAAATTCACGGAGCTGCAAACTTCGTGTCCATTGTCTGACATTTCTCGCCTGCTTCTCAGGAATTCCATGTTCGTACTTAATTCAGACTTCGCAGATGCAGGCTTGACTGTTGGTAGCTTCATCTGTATCTGTTCTCAGCCACTCGACTTCAATGAACTTGGAGTGATAATCCACTAAAGAGTAGATACTCCTGTTGGTCAAAGGTAAACAAGTCAACACTCCTATTTTCTGTTAGGGTCTTTCGAGGAACACTGTGTGGATGTAATGGCTCTTTGGTTTGGTGTTTCTGGTATGTGCTGCACACACGTACAGTTCGTTTACCATCTCCATTCACTTTGTATGACATTCCAGGTAAAAAAGAGCACATCTCTCGCTCTATGTCTGCAGCTTTCTATACCTAGATGACTTTCCATGAATTCGCTTTCAGCATATCTGCTCTCATTGATGCTGGAACTATGAGCCGCCTTTCCTTTCCTTGGAACAAAACTCCATCCACAACTGGGATTTCCTCTTTGAAGTTCCAATATCCTTATAATTATTTTGCTGTAGCTCTTCATTTCCAGGCCATCAGTGCTGTCTCTGCGAGTTTGTCAGAATCACATCCTTTTTACTTTCCTTTTTGAATTCATCTAGTTTCTCATTTGACACAGGTAGGTTTGACATTACCATATGCACCTGAGCTTCTATTTCTTTATCAGGAGAGTCGGTCTCAGGTAAGTATGCTCTGGATAATGCATCCGCTATATACATCTCCTTACCTGGCTTTTACTGTACGTTCACTTGATATTTTTGTAATCTCATCAACAGTCTCTGTATTCTAGCTGGAGCGCTGCTCAATGGCTTTTTCATTATTGCTTCCAGCGGTTTGTGGTCGGATTGTACGTCTACCTCTCTTCCATAAACATACTGATGAAAACGCTCTGCTCCAAACACAATCGCCAGCATCTCCTTTTCTATTTGCGCGTAACGCTGTTCTGTTTCAGTCAATGCACGCGATGCATAGCACTGGCTTGTCTTCTTGAAGTAAAACAGCACCCAGT
Organism: Cyprinus carpio; assembly: GCF_018340385.1. Taxonomy (NCBI): domain Eukaryota; kingdom Metazoa; phylum Chordata; class Actinopteri; order Cypriniformes; family Cyprinidae; genus Cyprinus; species Cyprinus carpio. The sequence goes on from NW_024878463.1 coordinate 1,625, forward strand.
CCACTTTTAGATGCATCGACAGAAAGTGTTACTGGCAGACTGACATCATTAAAATCTGAGCAAGGGGAGCCTCAGTGAGCATTATTTTTAAATTTTTTGAATGGGGCTGATGTTCTCCTCCCCCTGCCAGGCAACGTCAATCTCTGGTAAGATACAAAGGTTCAGTGTGTTGTGACATGTTTGGAATGAACTTTGCAAGGTAAGTGACCATGCCTAGAAATCTCTCCACATCCTTTTTGCATTCTGGAGTGGGCATTTTTCTGACAGCCTCTATTTTGGTCTCATCTGGTGTCAAACCATCCTTTGCGAAGATGTGACCGAGATATTTGATTTCCTCTAGGCCTATCTTGCATTTCTCCTTATTCAGCTTGAAGTTCTTGTCCCTTG
>NW_024878464.1:0-1996 GCF_018340385.1 Cyprinus carpio
ATGATGATGTCACAGATCAGAGACCTAGTCTGTTCGTTGGTGCAGTGCAAACGCAGACAGGGAGAGATGAATGTTGTCTTGAAACTAGAGCACAAACATGTCAAATTTAAACTTGATACTGGTGCCAAGCCAATGTAATCCCGTACAGCCTGCTGTGAAGAATTGGAAAAAAGAACATACTCAGACCCACAAATGTGAAACTGTCAACATACACCGGAGACATAATACCTGTGAAAGGAAAGTGTAACTGGACAGTGAAATATAAAAAGAAAACTCATGTACTGGAATTCATTGTGGTAAAATCAGATGCTAAACCAATATTAGGAATTAATGCATGTGAACAAATGGGGCTCATACAGAGAGTGATGGAATTGAGCAAAGTGACAAGATGGATATCTTCACAGAGTATGCTGATGTGTTTGAGGGCATAGGTTGCCTGGAGGGCGAGCACACGATCCGAATAGATGAAAATGTGATTCCGAGAGTTCATCCGCCCAGGAAAATTCCAGTGACCTTGAGAGAAAACCTGAAAATAGAACTGAACAGAATGGAAAACTGAAAGTAATAAAAGAATTGAAGAGCCTTACACAGTGGGTCAACCCCATAGTGATTGTGGAAAAGTCTAATGGGAAATTAAGAATATGTTTAGACCCCGAGAGATCTCAACACAGCGGTACAGAGAGAACACTACCAGTTACCAACGGTAGAAGAAATAACAAAGCAGACTCTCAAAAGCCAAATACTTTACAGTGTTGGATGCAAGTTCAGGTTTTTGGCAACTCAAATTAGATGAAGCCAGCTCTCGCCTTTGTACATTTAACACTCCTTTTGGCCGCTTCCAGATTCCTCACTCCCATTTGGGGTCAACTCAGCCCCCCAGAAGTTTTTCACAGGGCCGATTGAAACAACTCTTTGAAGGAATTGAACGTGTTGAGATATACATTGATGATCTTTTGATCTAGGGGAGAGACAAAAGCACAGCATGATTACAGACTGAGACAAGTGCTGAGAGCAAGGGTCAAAGAACTCGCTTCGAATAAGGAGAAATGCAAGATAGCCTAGAGGAAATCAAATATCTTGGTCACATCTTAGCAAAGGATGGTTTGAAACCTGATGAGACCAAAATAGAGGCTGTCAGAAAAATGCCCACCTAGAATGCAAAAGGATGTGGAGAGATTTAGGCATGGCTACCGGCCCAAAGTTCATCCCAAACATGTCACAACACACTTTGAACCTTGCATGCGGTACTTACCAGAGATGACGCTGCTCGGCAGTGAGGATGAACATCAGCCAAGATTCAACAAATTGAAAATAATGCTCACTGAGGCCCTTGCTCATATTATGATGTCAGTCTGCCAGTAAATACCTCTGTCGATGCATCTAAAAAGTGACTGGGTGCTGTTTTATCAAGAAGCCAAGCCAGTGGCTTATGCATCGCGAAATAGACTGAAACAGAACAGCGCATGCCATAGAAATAGAAAAGGACATGCTGGCGATTGTGTTTGGAGCAGAGCGTTTTCATCAGTATGTTTATGGAAGAGAGGTAGACGCATAACTGACCTCACAACCAGCTGGAAGCAATAATGAAAAAAACTACTGGAGCAGCCCAGCTAGAATACCAGAGACTGTTGATGAGATTACAAAAATATCAAGTGAACGTACAGTACAAGCTTTCAGGTAAGGAGATGTATATAGCGGATGCATTATCCAGAGCATACTTACCTGAGACCGACTCTCCTGATAAAGAAATAGAAGCTCAGGTGCATATGGTAATGTCAAACCTACCTGTGTCAAATGAGAAACTAGATGAATTCAAAAAGGAAACTAAAAAGGATGTGATTCTGACAAAACTCACAGAGACAGTGCTAAATGGATGGCCTGAAATAAAGAGCCAAGCAGAAAAAGAAATACAAGGATACTGGAACTTCAGAGGAAGGGAAAACTCCCGTTGTGGATGGAGTTTTGTTCAAAGGAGAACGGCCCGCAGTTCCAGCAT
>NW_024878465.1:0-1923 GCF_018340385.1 Cyprinus carpio
TATCATTTCATTCTGGATGAACCTGATAAATGTAAGCAGGATCCATTCCTGGTCTTTATGGTCCCTGTGGCCCCCATCAGCTGGGCGCTCATTGCCATCCGGAGCACATGGGGAATGGAGCTCAGTGCAGGGAAAAGCAGTGCTGACTCTGTTCTTGAGTGGGTTTGACTGGAGGGGCTGAGCAGCAGCAGCTAGAGGAGGAGTCGACAACACAGAGATTGCACTGCAGAGCAGCTTTGGCCAGGACTCCCTACGCTGAAATCTGACCATAAAGACCATGGTGATCCATGGACTGGCTGGCCACTGGCTGCCCTCAAGCAACATGCTATGAAGGTTGATTCTGACATGTACATAGGCTTGTGCAGAACCTGGTAGGCCTCTGTGTCCCCCAACACACCCAGACAGGAACTACATCACAGGGGTACTTGATGTGGAACCGGCCTGTTATCAGAGACGAAAACTCCTAAATGAGAATTGCACGTGGCAGGAGGGAATTTGTACCCTGAGCAAGAAATGCTTCACCTGCTGGGAATGGGATATGTTTTCTCCAATGACCTGCCAGAAAAATTAGTTAAGGCTTCTAAGAGAAAGTAAGCCCTTTAACATAGAAAGGTAGGCATGTGAGCTTGTCTGGAAACGGTTGGGCATTGGCACCCTCATCTCCCCCCAGACCCTTCACAGTTTACTTGGAGCTCTTACTGGGACAATATAAGCGAGAAAGATTTTCTCAGAGTTATCCACGACAATCCTGGGATCCCCACAGCCCAGCTAATAGACATTTATGGAAGGGCGTAAAGGGTAGGCCCCAGAATAAAAGTACTGGAGCACAAAATAAATAAATAAAAATAAAGAATAAGAAAGAAAAGAAAAAGAAACAAATTTCTAGTCTATTTAAGGCCACCGGTCAATGAGCATTTTTTAAATATCTGAGAAGCTGAGACTGGGTTATGCTGACTCTATTTAGGCCCCAGGGGGCCAGGAGGTAAATCTGAGGAGCCCACTCCCGCCAAAAACACTCCTGTGGAAGGAAAAAAAGAAGCTTTTTTGAGACACGTTTTTTTAAGAGTTTTAACTTTTTTTTTTTTTACTACCAGGAAGCGGGGTTTTAAAAATACAGCACTCTACTCTGCAGAGTGCAGAGAAATATCAAAGGGAAGTCAGCCAATGTTTGTTTACACAGAAAAAATAAAAAAACAAAAAATGATTGTGTAATATTACAATAACCTTTCATAGGCTCTGTTACAACTTTTAAGTTTAAATTGATAGTTTTATGAAATTAACACAAAAGTTTATACTGTATGTATACATACACAAACATAAATTCCACATAATAACAATTTTAACTGAAAGGTTAAACTGTGTTTGAAAAGCAAAAGTATTTTTTCATAAATCTCTGTTGGGGCAGGTTCTCAACTGGTGTCACATTTACCTTGTATACCTGAAACTGTAAACTAATTTCTGCCAGAACAAGGGTTTGATTTACTGTATGTGCATTGTTTTTCATTTTTATTGTTTCATGGGTTATTATGTGTTTCATAACTTAATTATTCTTTTAGTATTGCTGAAAAAAAAGTTTTCCTAGATCAATGCTCAATGTTCTGTGAAAATTTTAACATAAAAGTGCCTCCTCAGTCTAAAAACTGTAGGCCTATACACTAATATATATACATATATATATATATATATATATATATATATATATATATATATATATATATATATAGGTGTGTGTGTGTGTGTGTGTATGTATGTATGTATGTATGTATGTATGTATTGAATTAGATTACCTTACGAGGTACACAGCTGGTAATATGAACACATGGTTCTACATTTCTAAGCAATGTAATATTATATGAGACACTTCATCTAATCAGTAACTAATAATTTTGGGCAGAAAAACTTCTTGTTTAAGGGGGGTGAGGG
>NW_024878466.1:0-2475 GCF_018340385.1 Cyprinus carpio
TGGAAATTACAGAGTAGAATAAGCTGCGTTGATCAGTCATATTTATATAGAATATGTTAATATTCAAACAGCATTGACTCACATCGGTAGCCATCAGCTCCTCTTTATCATCAATGCTTGCTACTGTGATCTGACCCTGACTGCATACCAGAGGGGAAGTCATAGGGGTCAGTGGTGATGGCGTCATTTCTGCTAAAACACAGAGCATTTTACTATTGTTGTTGTTGTTGTTTTTGGTTTTCTTACCCAATAATTGTGTATCAAGCATTGAAACACTGAATAAAAATGCGTGTATCTACCAATCAGCTCAGGCTTTGTGGTTCGGTCATCATCTGGTAGAAGATGTGTGGTAGCCTCTCTCATCTGAAGCTGGAATGTCACTCTAGACTCTCCAGCAGATCTGTTGAGAGAATGTACGAGTCACAATCATCTGAAGAGTGGCAGACAAAGACATATGTGCAGGATTGCAAATGAAATCATCTACACCTACATGTCTCAACATGTCAGCACTAGCCAATTTTCCTGATGTACCGAAGTGCACCATGAATCTCACCTGCTTAAACAAAATATCATTTGAGCTCCCATAGAAAAGAGCCAGCTTTTTAAAACAAAGTAAAAAAAAAAAAAAAAAACTCTGTATAGAAAAATTCAACACAACTCACCAACTGACTCTATGTAAATATAAAGTGGTGAACTTACAAACGAGAGGAGCTGTCATTTCTCACAGTCTTGCAGACACAAGCCTCAAGCAGAGGGGTTATAGCAATAATCTGGTCCCTCAAGAGAGCCCCCGTGATGTTTCTAAGATTATTAATTTTCGGTTTTATGTCTAAACACTGTTTGCAGGCATTTCACAAATTCACATCAAAAATTGTGTGGAGATGACTGTAAATCACTATCTTTAGAATAATATATTTGTTTTGTATCTCACACCTGCATTTTGCCGGAGCCTGCTCTCTTTCTTCTTCTATCAAACTCTGAACCGCAACTCGTGGCAGCACTGGATGACACGCTTATGTTCACAGTCTTTCCAGCACCAGATTCTCCACCGTTTCAATAAAGACGAAAAGACAGAAGATGATAAGACACATAGAAGTTACACAAGAGCAAAATAAATATAAACTGTTCTCAAAATCTTTTTAATAGTAGGCTAGGTACATACCGTGAATCAGGACAGACTGGTTCTCTCTCTGTCTGTAAATCCGAAGGTACCAATGTTTTCAGCAAATATTTTTATTTAATGAAAATGAATGTGAATATGACATTCAACTTATTCATAATTGAAATCTTCTAAATCAGATCTTACCAGTCAGCATGAACAGATAGGCGTTGTCAGAGACAGAGAAGATGTGAGGTGGGAACCTCCATACGCCTTTTGCCTCTAGTGAGGCAGCCACCACTTCTGCATCATAGAGCTAGGGAGCCACTCCTTGTAGGATCTCAATAGTAGCTAACAAAGGCAAGGCCAAATGGAGGTCTAAGAAATGAGCAGAGATCGTAGATCAGATTGCAAACATAAATGAACATAAATGCCAGTTTTACTCTGCCCCAGAACTTACGTAGATCATCCACGCCGCACAACGCCTTGAGGCTTTCACACAGAGGGTCCATTGAGATGGGTCATCATGGCCATGTCCCCTCAATCTTACCAAACCTGGGGAGGATCTGATTGGGAAGACCCCCATCCCTCTTTAACAACTTTCTCCCCAAAAATTTGATCCATTAGATTTCAGAAAGAACAGAAATGTCTAAATTAAACATGCAAAAATTTAATGCAATGCTGCACCACCCTCCCTTAGTGTCATTCACAACAACAGTGACTCTACAACCGCCTTTTCCTTGGATGGTTCCCCTGGACGCACAGCCTTTAGGCCCAAACCACACAGCAGGCAGCCCCTCAAGCATCGAATGATGAGTTCTGAGCCTGATTCTTCTTCCTCTTCTTCTCAGGCTTACTTGCTGAAAATGGCAGTTTTGCCATAAACGGCCATCTCCTCAGTCTGCACTCATGGTGGCGGGCTCACTGGTAATTGGAAAGGGAAATTGTAGAGTTTTTTAATAAATAAAATTATATAGCACCCAAACACAAGATTCAAATATATGTTACACTGCTGATTCTCCAAAACTCCTGCATCTTGCCAGCAAATGTCAAACAAACTGCTTCACAGTACTAGTCTTATAGCAATGACAGAAAATGCTGACATGAGATGTCAGCCCCTCTACTATTTCATACCCCCATATAACTGTATAAATTCATACCACAGACAAACACATTCATAAATCCATTTTTAAATGCTGTTTTTTCCTATGAAGTTTTTGATTTTAAATGACATAAAAAATTTTAACCAAGATATCAAAAAGAAAGACTCATATGGCATATAATAATGGGCTACATACACACAGATGAAAACAATCTGATCAACACAAACAATGTAAGGGAAATCCACATACCTTCCCTTTCCTTGTGACCAGATA
>NW_024878467.1:0-2014 GCF_018340385.1 Cyprinus carpio
AAAATCTGCACAGGACCGATCAACACAAGATGCATGCGGTTAGAAATGTGTCCGAGGGTGGACCGCCTTACTCTGGCCCTGTCCCAAATGGCACACTAAACTTCGATCTTCCTATGAGTCCGCACTGTCATGAACCCAGGTTAAAAAAAAAAAGTACACTTGCATAATGTACTTAAAGGGCTCTATTTGCACACACTAATTTTGTACTTAATATATTAAAAATTATTCTTTAGTACTTCTTAAGATAAACTGAAGCTCAGCTGAGTGTTCTCAACTGTGTTATTTTGGGACACCATGAATATAAACTAAATTTCACTTTTAACATACCATCTCTGTATTTAAAAAAAAAAAAATTAGTTACCACTTGTGCTGTGTGTTCAAACACTGCCTGAGGGGGAGAACATGAGCTGACTATTCTTAAATGTAAGAAGATTTAACACTGCACAGAATCATAGACTCGTATATGGTTTCTATCAAACAAACAGCCCTTAACAACAACAAACTAAAGAAAGTAAAAGCTGAACAAGTTGAAGTTTAACAAGTTAGGCTACATAAAATATGTAAACTTAAATTTTGCTTTTGGCAATATTTAGTTTTGTTTTGTAAACTACACTCCCAGCCAGTGGTTGAATTGTAAAAATATTTCAGGGGGGATGGTGTGGTCCCGTTCTTTATCGGCGGGATGGGGGGTTGTTTCCCGTAGCTAATTTTACATGATGATTACAAAACTTTGTCATTTTTAAAAAGGTTTTTATTTAATGAAATAAATAGCCTTATTAAATGAACTATTATTTGAAAGCTTTTTTCCTTCTGGTGCCTGAAATGGAGGAATTTGTCAATATTTTGCTAAATGTGTTTTTGTCCTGGTAGTGCTGGCACCTTTAGGCCTGTCATGGATAAATAATGATGATAAAACTGCCATTGGGTGATTTATTGAATCATTCAAATCAAACGATTCATTCCAAACAGCTGATTCAATTAGAAACGAAGCGAGTCCATCTGATTCTGAATGACTGTTGAACACTGGCTCACTCGATTCTTCAAAATCCTAATTGCATTCAAGGAATGAAACACAGTGTGCTATATCATTGTTTTATAAAATAATTTTTTTTGCTCGCGCACGCGCTGATATTCAGAAAAGTACATTGTTTGTGCACGAATAAAAACGTAAAACTCATACATGGGTATTTTTTTTCTTTTAATTGATTGAACTATAGAGCATTCTAGAACTGTATTCTTAACAGACTTCATGCTGCAGAAAAGTGAATGTTTTTCTTTTTGGATCCCTCAAGATGTGTTTTTGTTTTGGTTTTTACAAAATTGGGTTGCTTTCGATAATGTCAGCTCTAACATTGCAATAGATCTCTCAATCCCCACAGTCCACACACACCTGGCACAATAACATAATGTGAGAATGTCTTTAGAAATTATAATCAAGGAAAAATCATCCCCCCCTCAATTCGAGCCCTGATTCTGGCTTTAAGGAGTCCTGTGTATGCTCTTTTACAAAGTCTTGATTTTTGTTTGAGGGTGTACTAGAACGGCCCTTATACTAGGTTGTCCGAAAAAAGGCATTATTTTTTACATATTTTACATTACAACACCTCTCTCCCAGTCTGGGTATGAACGGCTCGAATAGTCCTGTATCAAATGAAGACCTGCCCTTTGAAATACTAAATGTGCTGTGATTGATCAGCTGGGCCAGCTGTGTTGTGGATTGCGCCACTTGGCGCCTGGTCGGAAATGTCATGCCCTTACCATAGCCTGCTCGCGAGCTTAAGTGTAAATATTGAGTCAAAATCAAATACATTTGAGCGCTGATGAATGTAAACACTCTAAGTTCGCCCGCCTTGGGAAAACTAGCATGTCTCTGACATAGTGATAACACCCGTTGCTCTCTTTGTGCAGCTCAATCAGGTCTTGTCTTTTTCGGGCGGTATTTGTGATACCCCAATCCGAAAAAAATGCATTGTAGTCTAAATTGTGCGTCTTTTTAGTTTTTGCGCAATACTGT
>NW_024878468.1:0-1850 GCF_018340385.1 Cyprinus carpio
AGCGGTCCCTATGAGCATTCAACCCTTTGTTGGAGAGAGTGAAGCTATTTTGATTTCACATTTTTGAGTGACGCTTTCAATCTTTCAAAATTCTCCTCATATTTCTTCTCCATCAGCTTAGTGAAATGGGACCTGGAGGGAAGTGTGTATCCTGGGTAAAACGTGTTGATCATCTCACCCGATTCCCTTGACTGTCTACAAAGAGAAAAGTTCTCATATCTTTTACAATCAAGTTGAGCAAGCTATCTGCAAAGTCCAATAGCCATTTGGAACATGCAAACAGTGACATCCTTTTTATGAAAGAAATTCCCCAGCCACAGCTTTTGCCTCTTCCCCATACACAAACAAACACAATACTACAACATTAAGAACAAATTTAACATGAAATCCTATGAATGCTAAATGTAATATATAAACTAAAATTGTAGTAAGTAGTGAAGTAAAACTGCATATTTTTAAATGAACTGAATAATGTGATTGATTACGATGTTTAGCATATAGATACTTTCGATTACAATATTAATTGTATTTCAGAAAGTGTAGTGAATTTGTCATTTATTATGAAATACAAGAAAGCATTTAAACTCTTTTAACTAATAGGATAATTTGTTGTAATCATGTACTTATGATTGTTTATTTAATTGGCTTGTGCCAAAGTAAACAAAATGCACTAGTAGCCTGTTTATCTATATGTTCACGTACTACTAGATTACAGCGTACTGTTAATGTAAATCTAGTATTTAATTTTAAGTCTATGTATGCATAAACAACTTCCCCACAACAGCTTACAGTAGATGTAAATTAAAAGTTAAAGTTTGCTTTATTGTCACCAAAGTAACCTATACAGTATATGTTTACAGTTTATACCGTTAGTATTACCATTATTACCTAGCATATATTAATTAATTCTTGACCAAAACACAGCAGGTAAGAACGCAACAATGGCTCCCAAAACTAATTGTAATAATAAATACTTACAAAGATGGCTCGTCCTTTTGAGGTCGGAGAGCGCCAGGATGTTTTCTACTGAGGTTCACGTGCATCGCAGTTGTGCTGCCATGGTACACCATTTCGGTTTTGCAAAGGGAACAAAGGACCATTTTATTTGGCCTCTGTTTAAAGTATTCCCACACTTTTGATAATCGCGGGTTCAGCTTTTTGCGATAGACTGAACTTTCTCCATTCCCAGGAGCAGAAGCCGCCATTACGCGAGAAGAATGTAAACAGTGTGAAGCGTCGACGCATTTCATGCATGTCGACGACAGAAGTCGATGTAATCATTGCCATACAATTCTCCATCGTTCTTGTTTAAAAGTACTTCTGTGTCTTTAAACAATGTACCTGTACACTTGACAGGGAAGCAAAAAAAATAAAAAAATACAAAAAAGAGCTTGACGTTTAGCAGAACTATACATTATTTAGGGTTATTCGTTAGGATACCGGGATCTAGATCTGCTGTTGTTAAGTACTATTCATAATATTATAAAATATTTACTGCATAAAATTAGCATCAGTATTGTCCCTTAAAACTGGTAGTATAACAATCCTATACACAAAGCTTAATCGTTATACAAAACTTTTCCATTTTATATGAAGTTGACAAAAACCCTCCCTCATTTTGCTCATCTTGTGAGCGCACATTTCTCTGAACCTGCCGCGAATAACATGGAAACAAACATGCAAATGTAACATGACATCATTTGTATCTTTCACAGATGTATCTAAAACAAACAGGACGCAATATGAACTCACCGTCACAGACTTCAGCGTCATGCCGTGATAAGTTCCCATAGTGTCAATTTTGAAACCCTCCGTTTCTGTAAAAAAAATATTTACAGTTCTTAAAAAAC
>NW_024878469.1:0-2656 GCF_018340385.1 Cyprinus carpio
TGAGGACAGCTTTGAAGGTTTTCTCATACACTGAATATGACAAAATTAATATCACATCAAGACATTTAATGTACTGTTTCATTGAAAAAAGTTGTCTTACATCCCAATGAGATCATGTCCACAGAAGAATCGTCGTGTCGAAATGCAGGGATTTTATCTACAGTGACTCTGTGGTCCAACCATGAAGACTTGTCCCTCTGATTAAAAAAATACAGTCATGTGGTGAAGCCGTGGTAACAATGGGTTGTCATGTAAAATGTCAAAGTTATTCCGCGACTATTTCTAGACTTGAGCACATTAAGTCAGTTATTTACATGGTTGGTTTCCCTGCCACAGTGTCAAGGTAAAATTGACATATTCAGCACAATGTTTTATTGACAACCACCATGGACACGAGTTTCTGCTTCAGCTTTTAACAGGTGGGTTTTAATCATTTGGTTTTTGGATTGACTGATGATCTGAAACTTATACCTTAGCGTTGAGGACCATGAAGTATTTTGTCACATCCACTATTTTAGTAGATCCCTTATAAATAGGTTGCTGCAAAAATTTGAACAAAAAGAATGAAAGTATCGCTACTGAGATCATCTATGTATGTGACATGATGGTTTTTGTCCTTTTACTGCATTAAGCGGCGCTTGTTGAGTTCTCTATCAGGTAAAGAGGGTTTCCTACCACATTTCATATTTTGTCCAAATAAGCTACAAAATACAATTTTTTTTTTAAATTTGTTTTAATTTTGTTCTCAAAAGTAAAATAAATGCTGTATGTATATATATATATATATATATATATATATATATAATATATATATATACAAAAACAGCATTTTTGACAAAAGCTTTTTAAAACGTGCTCTGCATTATTGTATTTGTTGTTTCCAGATGTATCTGTAATAGCAGTTCAGAAACTCATCTCAACTTGATCTTACAATCTCCCCAGAAGTGTGATATTCAGACCTAGAATGTGAAAACTCTACATAGAGAAATACATTTTGAGTTGAACTTTCAGCGTCAAACTTTAATGATGATGAACGGCTACTGTTGATCGGGCTGTGAATTTGGCGCTCATTTCACTAATCACTTTCAACAAAAACCGACAGTTAGCAAACTCAAACCGTTTTGAGGAAACCGATTGCCTTAAACCATTAAGAAAGTTTTAAAACGAACAGCGATTGAGGAGTACTCTGAACTTAATCTAGCTGGGGTTGCTGAAAGAAGCTATACATTGCAATTAAGTACTAAGTGATTAACATTGCACTAGCATAACGCTGCACAAACAGAATTACTGGAAGAAAGAGAACACAAGAACTACAACTGACTTAGATACAGCCTTAGATAAAATAAACTGGAAATAAAATACATTAAATCTCTAAGATTCATTAAACAAACTTAAACAGCATCACCAGCTCCACTTATTAATAACCACTGACTTTATTTCTGTCAGACGTCTACAGAAGATCTTATTGAGAATTAACTAAGGTTTAGATGTTGATTTATTGTTTCATTTAAAGTAACTTTGTTAGAGATCAGTGTTTGCTTTAGTTGAGCTCTGGACCCTTGACTTCTGTTTTTGTTTATTTTTTTCTCTGGTTGTTGTAGCCATATGTTTTTGAAACATGTTTGTTATAACTGAAAAACTTAAAGTTGGATGATTAGTGATTAATAAGCATATTTATCTTAATTACTTGTACACAGACAGTCAAAATGCAGCAAAAATAAAAAAAAATATAATAATTTCCTGCATGTCTACAATGAACGTTTCCCACTGTTTTACCCCCGTCTTATTTAGACACAAACACTCACACACTGTTTAATTCTACAGTCCACAAACAATCAAGGTCAAGTCCCTCAAGTCAATCTTGATTGTTCAATTCCTTCCACATGTACCCGTACCCCCCATACGAGAATCGAAAATTGCGTTACCCCTAAGACCCACGGGTTTATACAGATAACACGAACAGTAGAGACCCCCAAAAATCTAGACAAATAATAAAATATAAGGGTAAAAATATACAATAAGGGAACGGAACAAAGAAAAATAGAAAAAAAAAAATAAAATTACCCGGTAAACTAAAAGAAAAAACATAATCTTAAAAACAGCGCAAGGCACCCCCGAGAGAGAGAGTGCAACCATTGAACAAAAACCCTGCAGATAAAAAGATTTTTGTGCAAAAAAAAAAAAATAGCTTTTTTCAGTCTGATTAAAAAATGACAAAGTTTACAAAAAGGGGGTCAGAGCAGTTAATTTTATTAAACTTTTTAAAAAGATGAGGAGGGGAGAAAGATTTCAGATCCCAATGGTGGGAAAGAGGAGTGAGAAAACCCCCTGCTGCACAAAGTGACGGGCACTGACATTCGTTTTTGGTTAGAGGGGAGGGGGGGGTTCATAGTTTTAGTGGGTGCCTGAGGCAGACAGAGGGACGGGGGGGGAAATTTTGGGAGCGAGGTTTAGGGTTCCTGACAGGCCTGGATGGAGAAGCTGCTTCAGTCTGTGGTCCGGGCCCTGGAGGGCTTGCAGTCTCACTCCCTGATGGGAGCAGACTGAAGAAAACTGTGTGAGGGTGAGTGGGGTCACCTGACAATGCCAGAGGGCTTGTGCGAGTGAGACGGGTTCCATAAATGCTGGAAAGGGGGGGCGAGAGAGAAACCCAATG
>NW_024878470.1:0-1903 GCF_018340385.1 Cyprinus carpio
GAATCTTAGAAGAATATACATCTGAATGCACCTACCTGCTTTTGACCGCCGTAGACTGGGCATACTTCTACAATCAAATTTGGAGAAACTTTAATATGGATGAACACATTTGGTACATTTTCCAATGGGATGGTACAACGCCTGGTATGCGGTACCATGCGAGCAAGCCACCAGACTACATATCCATAGCATCCTGTTGGAACAAAACGCTTCATGACCAGAATTATCTAATGCTGGTAAATAAACGTCAGGAGGACTTTGAAACAAACTTTGACTCTGATGAGTATAATCATGACTGGCCTCTTCCTGAGGTTAACCCTTTCGAATGCTGCAAAACGAGTCTATATTTTGAGCAATGTGACATACCCATGTTAAACACAATTTTTCAATGATAAACAAGCCATTTCAGTCAATTTAAATGTATTTTAAAACCGAATGATCTGTCTGATAATAGTGTATTCGGTATAACAAAACCGGAACAATGATATTGTAATGTTTCTTTTTCAGCGTTTACTCATCCATCTATTGTGATGTTCTGGCGGAATGTTTAATAAATGGCCTATTGCGATTAAGTTTTCCAAAGCCGACCTAATAAATTAACGTTACTTGAAAAAATGACAGCCGTCTATAACTTATAATCTTTAATCAAAATACTATATTTCAGGATAAAAATATTTTCAAAGATCCTTGTGCTGCATTCTATATTCATACACACACATTACCCAAATTGTGTTAAATACCTAATTTAATCGAGCAAATTCAAGGAATACCGATGTATATGAACAAAGCTGCCGGTGAACACAAAGAGCTCGCTAACATTATAGCAGTACTGTTTGCAAAAACAAACAAACAAACAAACAGACACTCACATGCCAAAATTTTACAATCACATGACAATACAATACGAACTGTATGGTAAAATGAAACAGTGGTTCAGAAACAGCATGAACGCAAATCATGGAAAGATAAAACACAATGATTTTCATACTGCTACAACTAAGGCTCAAGCTAATTTTTGTTTGGTCTGGTTTCAGAGTTACCTTCAGGCCTACTACAGTGAAAAAAATGTGTGATATATACCGTACGTGTCTTCACAATGGAGTAATGCGGTGTTAAACATGTGGAACAGTAACAAACACTATTCAACATAAACTAGAATTCAAAAACTCTAATGTAACTGTGAGCTAGTTTCACATTCTGTAGATTATCTCAGTAATGAAATCTCGCCTCGCCTCACAGCTGAAATTTGGACTGATGCTAAACCTATTTTTTCTGTCCTTAAGGTTAGGTGAAATATATGTTATAAAATTAAAAACGATAAACTATATCAAATGTTCTTAAAAATATAAACGTCAGACATGACAACTTTGTAAACACGTAACAACTAATATTTTAAGCCAGATAAATGTTTAGATATTTAGTGAAAAAAATAAATATATACTACAATGTTTCAGTTGGGACCGTGCTGTTGAAGACAGTAACTTCACACTATGTTGTTTTTATAAAAGTAGATCAATTTTGAAGACCGCCATGACAACACGCCGTTGCAGTCGTGTGTGTTTCCCGGATCAAACCTTTTGGTCTGATGAATACCTAAAACATGTGTCTGTGTGTTGGTGCAGACCGTCTAAAATGGACTAAAACAATTAACTACATGTCATCTCTGATTTATTTACCGGTGTGATGTTGAGAGACACAGACGAAGGAAATAGTGGCTGTGGCATCCTTGACTTTTAATGTCTAACTTTAAATGTTATAGACGGGGTTTGTATTTAAGTGTAACAGTCATAACAGAAAAAGACAAGACTCATTTTCAAGTTGTGGTAGGGCTATTATGTCTTTGTGACATAGGTAGACCAGAAAAATTTCTAACGTACGTCACAATCTCAGTTTAAACACTCTC
>NW_024878471.1:0-1817 GCF_018340385.1 Cyprinus carpio
GCTTCTGATTGTTTTTGTTGTAGAATATGATAGAGGATATAATCACACGTTATAGAAATGAAAATGATGGTGTATAAAATAGATTTCAACAATAAAAAATAGAAGATAGAGAAATAACGTGACGGAGCTCAAACTAGAGGCATACGACCAGCAACCCATCAAAGTACCACGACCGCTATAGAGATCAGATGGTTCTGTATGCTTTCGAATCACTCTCACTGTACTTTGATGTCACAAACCGATTGGTCTGCACAGTGTCACTTCAAATCAAACACAACTAATGTTAATCTGGGGTTTATAAATTTACATTGTGAAATGAGTTTATGAATACCCAGGATGAACTGTTAACCCCGGATAAAGTATGAGCAGTGTGAAATAAGAAAACACAGGATTCCCTTCACCCAGGGTTTAGAATAACCCAGGTCTGACTATTTCATATGTAAAAAGCCCTTTTTCTTTTTAATACATAAATGGACGTCTTTTATGTGGCTTTTAATTATTTTTTATTTATCTGTCAGAATGCTCTTGCCCTAACCAGAACCATCAATCCCAGACAGCTGACACAGCGCCATGCAGTGGCAAGGGAGGCGAAAACTGAGCAATATTCCTCAGATTTCCAGCTGTAAAGTATTTTTTCAGTGTTTTGATTTAAGTTCACATTTTTGTGAAAAAATAATAAATCGTCTTTAAGGTAACATACTTGATTTTGGTGATTTCTATTTTAAACATAACTGCTTTTCTTAAAGCTTCTCAAAAATGTTGATAGCGCTAAAAGTTTGTACAGTGAAGATCAAAAATTAGAGAACAATCTACAATTTACAAAATTTCCAAGGTCACTGCTTAGTCCTATTTTAAGTTATCCTAACAGGAGTAGAAGGGTCAGTTTAAGCATATTTCATAAGTGTATTGCATTCTGAGCACAGTATTCACCTTATTTTTTCCATGGCAACAATGGTGCAGCCATTCGCGTTCGTTTTGTCATCTTACTTCCGGCTGAGGGGCCTGACGTACCTAAGCTAGTAGCTAGATAACAGAACGCAAATATATCAAGTATTATTTGCTCAGTTAGGGGCCGCATAACAATTGTATTAAAAAAACAATTGCACCAACGATGTAACGAACACAATGTGAAGCGGTCGGAGTGTCGTGGTGCACTTGACAATTGACACCCATCACCTAAAGAAGAGGAGCATCTGAGGCAACGGCTGACGTGCCCACCCTAAGCGCCCTTATGTGTGTTCATACCATTTCATGGACGGGAAGCCGAGTGACGAACATCCTTACCCCGAGAAATGGCTCGGCTACGATGTTCCGGTAAAGAAGTCACGCTGGGTGCTGAAAAGGGTTGTCAGATTCGGGTAAGCTAACCTTAACTTAACTAGCTATGTGCTTGTTCGCCTAACATTAGATTTATGAAGTCGGTTCCTATGAATACATTTAAGATCAGGTAACGAGCAGTTAACGAAGTACAACGAATTTTCCATGATTGCCATTGTCCACATATTTATTTCATATTTACGGTAGTACAAGACATTATGGTACATTACAATAGCTCACATTATTCGTGTAAATTACAGAGATTGCAGGTGATAGCAGGCCAGCTAGCTACATTTCTGATTCAGATAGTGACCTACCGTTTTAACACTACAGTTAGTGTGTATACAGTTTTGTTTTTAATGCATCTTTCTCACACACACACACACTGTTGTAAGTATGGGTCCCATCATATATTATTTCTCATGATGTATTTTAAGTACTAATGTAAAAATGTTTAATTATTTCCACAGATGTATCGATGACTGCCAGTGATGCAGTGG
>NW_024878472.1:0-2214 GCF_018340385.1 Cyprinus carpio
AACTCTGTTACCACAGTCATGGCAGTCATCAGCTCCAATGCACCCCAGATGCCAATCACCAGAATTCTAATCACTTGCACCTGTCACTTTTCATTAAGCTTCCCTGTATCCCTGCACTCCTCTCACTCCCTCATTGTCCGGTCTACAGTCTACATGGCTGTTAGTCATGGCTCACTTACCTGCAGCTTACGGTGATACACCTACCTCCTGAGATGCTCAAGCGCTCCAATCGTCACTGCTCCTCCATTCCTCTGGGAAACCTGCAATAGACAACCATTGATCATTATCAGCTAAAGAGACTCTAATGTGCTACCCATCTCAAATCTACTAAGCATAACTTCCATCCTCTCTCTTCTGCTTTTCAATAAAGAAAGCTGCTGTTGAGTTTACTTAGGAATCTGCTTGCTGACAGAGACTCAGACCCAACACCTTCTCTATTATGGAACCTGGCACCCCACTCCAGTGGATGTATTGGAGGAATTGGTCAACACACTCAGAGCAGCCCTCAGCCCCTCCCATTCCACCCTTCTGCTTAAGTCCCATGTCCATTCCTGACACAGGCAAGGGCGTTGCTGTGAGCCGCGTGCCATCTGGAATGCTCAGTGTACCATAATTAACTCTTTGGGCGCCTTCACTAATCCTTTTAAGGAGGTCTTCTGTACCACAACAGGAGAGTTATCCATCCCCAATCAACTTCTGTGGCTATGCCTAAGGCACATCATCCACTAGCGATTACACCCTGCAGTTTTGCACATTGGCAGCTACTAGCAGGTGGAACGAAGCTGCCCTGCTGAGTACATGCTTGAGTACCATTTAATTAGACTCCTTGATATTTTCTACCATGTCACTGTTACTAGTGTGCAAATTCTGATCATGCCAGATCAGACGTCAACTTGGGTTCCTCAGGAAACTTCTTCTCCTAAACTCGCTCTAAGTAATCTTAATCTGCCCTGTAGACGCCAAACCCGGAGCTCTGATTTGAGACCTATATAGGGAAGACTGCTAGGGTGTGGGCAGGTGTATAGAGCCCTCCCATCACACTTCAAGCATGCTTGCATATGGAAACCACTGCATTTCTGGTACTGAGATACCCCACAGCGGAGATCATCCCTGGGGACAACACCTAACACTCACCAGAAGTCAGATGGGACCCCTGTGAGATCGCTCTCGCTGGACGAAGTCTCTTGTCACCAAACTGCCTTTCCTGCAGTTCCTAGACTGCTGCCAACTCGGCTAAGATTCCCCGCCTGTTCCACACTCATCGAAGTCCTGAACCTCCTGAGAAGCTGACCATTCCATTCGACTACCAGGCTGCCTCCAGCAGTGGATGTTTTCAACTGCAGGCAGCCACCTGTTTACCACCCTCACTGGCAATGGGATCATGCTTATTGACCTGTTGCCTGAGCTGGCACTCCTAAGGGTAGAATGTATTCCAGTCCTGGCGCCATGGGTGGGCATAAGATCACTGGGGAGCCTTGCCTCGCCTCCTGTGAGTCACTAGTGCCTGGCCTCTCCTGACTGAGCTCTGCTCTTAACCTGTCTTACAAGCTCCTTACCGCCCCACCAACCAACAGTCCTTGCTTCCTCAGCTATCATTAGTTACGCGTCGACGACGTAACTGGACCAGGACTATATTCCGCTTCAAGTGACGTACCAAACAACGTCTCCCAGCGACGTAACTTCTTTTGTGATTCCTATATCCGGGTCGTGGCGACGTTATTTGGCACGGGGTCGCTGGAACGTGATATAAACGTCCTAACGACCAAACTGCACGCCAGAGGACGTGGCTATAAAGGACCATATTGGTCGCAGCGACGCACCAAAATAACGCTCCAGCCGACGTAACTTTTGTGATTCCCATTCGCCGCATGACAAGTATAGTCGAACGCCGCTGTAACGCGGATGAGTACTTCCTAATCCACCTCAAACTGGCATCGCCAGAGGACGTGACAGTTCCGGATCATATTGGTCGCAGCAACGTACTCAAGTTTGTCCTAACGAATTGAAAATACCACCTTTATTTTTAATATTTACACCTCACCTTTAGTCCGGGTCCTGATGTGCTCCTACCATTACCTTGAAATACATAGAACTAATAAACTCAAACCTTCTCTGGTGCAAAAAAATAAACCTTATACAATCTAATAGTAATCTAATTATAGAGATTTATAGTAAATACATTCATTACATACATACATGCAATGCAAACTAATA
>NW_024878473.1:0-2031 GCF_018340385.1 Cyprinus carpio
TTTCCGGACACTTACAGCCACTTGGATTTCACTCAGATTGGATTGTGTATATTCACTGCTGGACACTCACATTGGGACTCAACAACACACGAGGATTCTTGGACTGTTTTTAGGGTATGGACAAAATAATTGTGTTCTTTTGACAGACTGAGTCTACCTGGTTTAATTGTGTTGTTTTAAAGTCTTTTATTGTGAAACATGTAAATACACCAAGCTTATTAACCGTATTTCTGTTTTATGTCATTCTTTTAACATGTTTTAACTCTCACACAGAGAAATCAGGCCCCATTCCAATTTTAGTAACCCCAGCCCGCTGGGCTGAGCATTACAATGCATTGTAAGGAATGGAGTTTTAATGATTTGTGATGGATTATAAACTAATTGCACTTTCCTTTGTAGGTGCATTCAGAAAGTATATAGTGTTTTTAATAATCTCAAAGCACATACAGCACAGTTGGGGCAAATTCTTCAATCTGGGTTTAATGTTTTTACTCTCTTTTGTGCTTGCAGGTTCATTACAGAATCCAACCCTGGTGCCACCAAAATGCCATTCAAAGTCCTGAATCCAGATGCAGTCCAGAAAGAAGAAGCATGAGACTAGAAATCCTCATGGTGTTTCTCATCCAGGGAAGCTTGTCAACTTTACCAAAATTACTGAAATTTAACACAACACAAACTAATGTTTTTACTGGCATTTTATTTCTGTAAAGAAGCCTGTTGTTTTAAGGGGGGGACTGTGATGATGCCTTTTTCATGGTGCAGAAGCTGAGGTCAAGACTGGTAATTTTGTATTTTAAAAAGAAAATGTTCAGCAATTAAAAATAATATTATCAGGACGAATGCTAATGAGTTATTGTGATTTTTATGGGGTTGGGGTTGTAAAAAAAAAATGGTTTACAGCGTTGTATTGCAATTGGATTGTTTATACAGGTAAAAACTGCAAATAAACTGAACATTACTAACACTGACAATACAGTAATACTACTTTAAATGAAAATACAGTAATACATCCATCTACAGTAAAATTTACAGCAATCTCTTTACAGTATAGGTTTAGGCAGAAAGAAAAATAAAATAATAAAAACATTTACAAGCTGAGAGCATCTTCCAGACCTGACAGCAGCAAATACCAATAAAGGTATATTTTCTTTCTTTTTCTGAAATCACTCACTGTTATACATGTGTACATTTGTTAATAATTTAAATATATTCAATCATCTCGTATATGACATTCTAATAATAATGTATTTAATAAAAGGGTTAAAAAGTCTTTTATAAAGTCTCTTTGTGAGGTGAAGCAGGGATGGTCTGAAAACCAGTCAGTATCTGGTTTGACCGCCATTTGCCTCACGCAGTGCAACACATCTCCTTCGCATAGAGTTGATCAGGTTGTTGATTGTGGCCTGTGGAATGTTGGTCCACTCCCCTTCAATGGCTGTACGATGAAAACCGGGATTCATCCATGAAGAGAACACCTCTCCAAAGTGCCAGACACCATCAAATGTGAGCATTTGCCCACTCAAGTCAGTTATGACGATGAACTGCAGTCGGGTCGAGACCCGATGAGAAGACAAGCATGCAGATGAAGCTTCCCTGAGGCGGTTTCTGACCGTTTGTGCAGAAAATTCTGATGAAAAAGATGCTGGATGTATGGAGGTCTTGGGCTGTGTGGTTACACATGGTCTCGCGATTTGTGAGGCCAGTTGGATGTACTGCCAAATTCTCATGGTAGAGAAATTAAGATTCAATTCACGGTAGCAACAGCTCTGGTGGATCATTCCTCTCCCAGTCAGCTGCCAATTGCACGCTCCCTCAAAACTTGTGGATATCTGTGGCATTGAAGCTAGTGATAAAACGCACAGAGTGGCCTTTATTGTGGCTAGCCTATGCATACCTGTGCAATAATCATGCTGTTCAATCAGCATCTTGATACTACACCTGTGAGGTGGATACTATCTCGGAAAGGAAAAGTGCTCACTAACACAGATTTAGACAGATTTGTGAACAGTATTTGAGAGAAATAGGCCTTTT
>NW_024878474.1:0-1854 GCF_018340385.1 Cyprinus carpio
AGATGGATGATTACTGTATTTTCATTTAAAGTAGTATTACTGTATTGTCAGTGTTAGTAATGTTCAGTTTATTTGCAGTTTTTACCTGTATAAACAATCCAATTGCAATACAACACTGTAAACCATTTTTTTTTTACAACCCCAACCCCATAAAAATCACAATAACTCATTAGCATCTGTCCTGATAATATTATTTTTAATTGTTGAACATTTTCTTTTTAAAAATACAAATTACCAGTCTTGACCTCTAGCTTGCACTAGCTGAAAAGGGCATCATCACAGTCCCCTCTAAAATACAGGCTTTACAGAAAGAAAACAGCAAAAACATTAGTTTTGTGCCGTGTTAAATTTCCAGTAATTTTGGCAGTGCCTGACAAGCTCTCTGATGAGTGGGAAACACCATGAGGGGATTTCAGTCTGATGCTTCTTCTTTTTCTGAATTAAAATTGATTCCAGACTTGAATGGCATTTGGTGGCACCAGGGTTGATTCTTGTAATGAACCTGCAAGCACAAGAGAGGAAGAAAAAGCATTAATTAAACAGATTAAGGTAAGGAATTTGCCCCTAACTGTGCTGTGTATGCGCTTTAAGGATTATTAAATACACTATACATATCTTCTGGAATGCACCTACAAGGAGGGTAAAATTAGAACATAATCCATCACAAAATCATTAAACCTGGCCCTATACGGATAACTCATTGTCATACTCCAGCATAGCTTGAGGCTGGGTTACTAAAGTAGAATAGGTTCTGATTTTTCTTTAGGAGAGTTAAAACGCAGCTAAAAAGAAACACAAAAAAACAGAAATACGGTTAATGGGTGACGTGCATTTACAGGTTCACACAAAGACTTTAAAACAACACAAAACCAGGCAGACTCAGTCTGTTAAAAGAATACAGGTATTTTGTCCATACCAAAACAGTCCAAGAATCCCATGTGTTGTTGAGTCTCAATGTGGTGCAAGTCCAGCAGCGTATATACAATCCAATCTGAGTGGAAATCCAAGGGCTTGGAAGTGCGTCCGGAAAAGGTCCAATAAAAGAAACCCACAGTCCCAAAGTATGGATGAACACCTTGATTGTCTACATGTGTTGCTCTCTCATAGTGCTCCTGCTTCAATTGATCACCTGATATACAACAACACAGTTTTTAAAGACATACACACACTAAAATGGCTTAGATGCATAAATGGACATAAGAAACATGAAAACCAATTAAAACTCTATAATACATAAAATCACTGTATTAAATAGAATCTAAATGATGTCCCTTGTGACGGTGTCACATAGTGACACACAGGACTCCATACACACTGGGATTCCTGGACTGTTTTAGGTATACGCAAAATACCCGTATTCTTTTAACAATGCACTGAGCTTACCTGGTTTTAAAGTGTTGCTTTGACGTCTTTTATTGTAGAAGAACCTGTAAATACATCGCACTTTATTAACCAAACTTCTGTTTTTATGTCATTATTTTTAACACGTTTTTTAACTCTCACACAGAGAAATCAGACCCCATTTGAATTTTAGTAACCCAGCCAGCTGGGCTGAAGTACAGCATTCATTTAGATAAAAATGCTATATTGCTGAAATAATGGAGTTGATTCCCAGGGAATGGATACTTGATTAAAAAAAAAATCTTTTTTAACTATAGTTTTACTTACTTTGGCTAACTTTACAAAGTTGATTTTATCACCATTATGATGGCAATGCTGGTAAAGCCTGGACGGAATGTGCAGGAGATGCACTGATTAAGACCACAAACTAGAAATAAAAAAACAAAAGAAGTAGCGAAATAGGCTACTGTTTGGATAACTTAATATTGAAATGTGTACCTTATGCAGCACATC
>NW_024878475.1:0-1862 GCF_018340385.1 Cyprinus carpio
TAGCGTTTCTGTGAACGGTAAAAACTCAGTTAAAGTAAATCCAAGCAAATGAACAGAAAGAAAGCCCACATAAAAGGAAATCCTAACTTATCTGTTATAGAAAGTTGGTTTATTCACTTTTAAGACTAAAGTTTGCCCACATTAAAAAGTTCCTACCATGTGAATTGATATGTCATTTGCAATGCTTAAATTCAGATTTTAATGTGTTAGAAGTCTGAAGGTCATGAACTTATTTTAGAGCTTCTGAGCATGAGACACTTAGTTTGGCGCTTCTGTGAACAGTAACACTCTGTTAGTGCAACTAAGCAATTGAACAGAAGGAAAGCCCACATGTGCTGAAAACCTACTTTCTCTGTTAGAGAATGATGGTTGGTGCAAAGTTAAGTGTAAAGTTTGCCCACATTAATGATGTTTCTAACATCTAAATTTAAATGTTTTTGCAATGCACAAAAACAGATTTCTGTGAGTTACTAGTTTAATGATCATGAACTTATGTTTGAACATCTCAGCATAAGACGCTTAGTTTAGCGCTACTGTGAACAGTAATACTCTGTTAGTGTAACAAATGAACAGAAGGAAACCCCACAAGTGCTGAAAAACTACTTTATCTGTTATAGAAAGTTGGTTTATGCACTTTTTAAGACTAAAGATTGCCCACATTAATGATGTTTTCTAACATCTTAAATGAAATTTATTTGCAATGAAAGACAAACAGATTTCATTGAGTTAACTACTTTTATGACCATGAACTTATGTCAGAGATTCTAAAGCAAGACCGCGCTAGTTTAGCAGCTATTGTGAACAGTAATACTCTGTTAGTGCAACTAAAGCAAATGAAACACCAAGGGAAGCCACATAGTGCTGAAAACCTACATTATCTGTTATAGAAAGTTGGCTGTAATAATGCACTTTTTAAGACTAAAGCTTGCCTTAATGATGTTTCTACCATCTTGAGATTTATATGTTTTAGCAATGCACTGAAAACAGATTTCAGAAAGTTACTAGCTTTATAATCATAGAACTTATATTTGAACATCTCCAAAGCATAAGATGCGTGATATCTAGCGCTTTCAGAACAGTCGCAACACGCCCTCTGTTAGTGCAACTAAGCAAATGAACAGAAATAAAGCCCACAAGTGCTGAAAACCTACGTTATCTGTTATAGAAAAGTTGGTTTATGCACCCCTTTAAGACTAAAGCTTGACCACATTAATGATGTTTCTAACATCTTAAATGAAATAGTATTTGCAATAGAAGACAAACAGATTTCAGTGAGTTGCTATTTTGTCATCTGTGATCAGTAATACACTATGTTGAGGCCGGTAAGCAAAAGAGTTTAGCTTTTACTAAAAGAATGGAAAATACCTCTGTTTGAAACAACTAACAAAATGAACAGAAGGAAAGCACATAAAAAAGTGCTGAAAATCTTCGTTGGCTCTGTTATAGTATGCTGGCTAAGAACAAGATTAAGACTAAATCTTGCCCACATTAATGATCTTTTCTAACATCTTAAATGAAATGTATTTGCAATGAAGACAAAACAGATTTCAGGGAGTGCTACTTTTATGACCAAGGAACTTATGTTTGAACATCTCAGCATAAGACGCTTTGTCTAGCTGCTTCTGTGAATAGTCACAGCCATTTAGTGCAAGTACACAAAATGAATAATAGAAAGAAATCCCACAATTGCTGAAAACCTTACTTTATGCACTTTTAAGACTAAAGTTTGCCCGTATTAAAGAGGTTTCTACTATGTGAATTAATATGTCAGTGTGCAATGCCGAAATACAGATTTTAATGTGTTAGAATTTTAAGCTTATGGGGAAATTAATTTTAGAGCTTCTGAGCATTAGACACTTAGT
>NW_024878476.1:0-3040 GCF_018340385.1 Cyprinus carpio
CCTTTTGTGTTCACATCTTTTCTGTGTGCAGGTGTGAAGCGCTCTGATCCATTAACATGGGCTCGGAAAAAATGCGCATCTCAGACAGGATTTGAAGCCTGGAATTACCGGAGGCATAATGGGCCGCGTTCTGTTCTGTTCTCACGCTCTCCATATAAGTGGCTGGCGGGCCTTCTGATTGTATTGGATAGCATACTGCGGGAGGTACGGGACCTCCGGAAAAATCCAGCTATAAAAGCAAGTAGAAATCGGCGCACGCTCAAATCGTGATTTTATGACGATTACGATTAATCGCTGACAGCCCTAATAATTAGCGATTTTGCTCGATTAGTTGTTTCAACCCATCCCAAACCAACTAATATGCGGTCAAAATAGCAAAGCAAAAAAAACAAAAAATGTAGGTTCTTTTTTTTTTTTTTTTTTTTAAACGTACCCCTTAAAAGTGTATGATATTTTAGCATATCTACTACATCAAGCCAGTAATTCTATACTCACCACCAATGTTTGCCCATGCCACTGAAAATCAAACAAGAATGTGTTCTGAACTTCACTGTAGACTTCAGCTGGAGCAAGACTCTCCTGTGATATCAGTTCACCTCTGTATTCAAGAACAAAATCTCCTCTGAAAAAAGCCTCTAGGAGAGAGAAAACTCCACGTCCTAAAGAGAAACAATACATTAAGCTCAGCAGTCCTGTAAATTGAACTATTATTATTAAAGAAACTTCCTTCAAAACTGTACAACTATTTAATTTCCACACTAAAATAAAGAAGTTTGTAGTGCTATTTTTACCTTATATTATACATATGCAGACTTATATAGGGCTGCAGCACAGGGCTGTTGTTCCATATATTTACACAAATACAGGTGCTGTTCATATAATTAGAATATCATCCAAAAGTTGATTTCCACTAATTCCATTCAAAAAGTGAAACTTGTATATTATATTCATTCATTACACACAGACTGATATATTTCAAATGTTTATTTCTTTTAATTCTGATGATTATAACTGACAACTAAGGAAAATCCCAAATTCATTATCTCAGAAAATAAGAATATTACTTAAGACCAATACAAACAAAAGGATTTTTAGAAATCTTGGCCAACTGAAAAGTATGAACATGAAAAGTATGAGCATGTACAGCACTCAATACTTAGTTGGGGCTCCTTTGCCTGAATTACTGCAGCACATGCGGCGCGGCATGGAGTCGATCAGTCTGTGGCACTGCTCAGGTGTTATGAGAGCCCAGGTTGCTCTGATAGTGGCCTTCAGCTCTTCTGCATTCTTGGGTCTGGCATATCGTCATCATCCTCTTCTTTCACAATACCCCATAGATTTTCTATGAGGTTAAGGTCAGGCTGCAGTTTGCTGGCCAATTAAGAACAGGGATACCATGGTCCTTAAACCAGGTACTGGTAGCTTTGGCACTGTGTGCAGGGTGGTGCCAAGTTCCTTTGGAAAATGAAATCTGCATCTCCATAAAGTTGGTCAGTTCAGCAGGAAGCATGAAGTGCTGCTAAAACTTCCTGGTATAAGTTACTTCGGCTGCTTGACCTTGGACCCCTCAGAAAACACAGTGGACGACAACACCTGGAGATGACATGGCACCCCAAACCATCACTGACTGTGGGAAACTTTACACTACGCCGACCTCAAGCAACGGGATTGTGTGCCTCTCCCTCTCTTCCTGCCAGACTCTGGGACCCTGATTTTCCAAAGGCATAAAAATGCAAAGCTAAATTTACTTTCATCAGAGCACATAACTTTGGACCCGCCTACAGCAGTTCAGTACCGTTGGAAGTTTGTAGACGCTTGATGCTGTCTGTTGTTCAAGAGTGGCTTGACACAAGGGAATGCTCAGCTGAAACTCTCATGTCTTGCATACTGCCTGTGTGTAGTGGTTCTTGAAGCACTGACTCCAGCTGCAGTCCACTCTCTTTGTGAATCTCCCCCCACATTTTTGAATGGGTTTTGTTTCAGCACATCCTCTCCAGGGTGGCGGTTATCCTCGCTATTGTTTGCGCTTTGTACACTTTTTTTTCTATCACATCTTTTCCTTTCCCTTCGCCTCTCTATTAATGTGCTTGGACACAGAGCTCAGGAACAGCCAGCCTCTTTGTAATGACATTTTGTGTCTTGCCCTCCTGCAAGGTGTCAATGGTCGTTTTTTAGACAACTGTCAAGTCAGCAGTCTCTCCCCATGATTGTGTGTCACAGAACTAGACTGAGAGACCATAAAGGCCTTTGCAGGTGCTTTGAGTTAATTAGCTGATTTAGAGGTGGGCACCAGGTGTCTTCAATATTGAACCTTTTCACAATATTCTCTACTTTTCTGAGATACTGAATTTGATTTTCCTCTTATTGTCAGTTATAAACATCAAATTAAAAGAAATAAACATTTGATATATATCAGTCTGTGTGTAATGAATAAATATAATACCACACAGTCACTTTTGAATGGGAATTAGAGAAAACAATCAACTTTTGTAGGATATTCTACTTATGACCAGCACCTGTCTACACAAATATAGCTTATTATAGCTATATATATTTTTTTGATGTGACTGCATAAGTAAAATATTATTATACTGTGCAACCTATGAACCTCATATTAAATCGCCATTTTGTTATTGGTAAATTGAATATGAATGAATATGGAAATATCTTGCCTTTATATTTATTAATAAATTTCTCTTGAAGCCCAGTCTTGTCTGTTTTGCAAGAAATGTGATGCTCAGCATCCTGAAGTGGACTGGTGCGTCTTCTGTTTCTATGTGCACAACATGCTGTCTCAATCCAGTGACTGGATGAATATAGAATACATGATATCAGAACTTCATACATATTAAATTTCAATTTTATAGATTAATCAAACTCATATATTTTGATTGATTCAAGCAGAACAGTAGAGCCAGATAATGGAAGTGTATTTCTGGGGGGGCTGGGGTTCTAGTTCAAAATGAAAAAAGTTTCTATCATTATGTCTACATACCCTGCAAACACACATTTCTAATGTCATTTGTGACTGTCTGTGAAA
>NW_024878477.1:0-2039 GCF_018340385.1 Cyprinus carpio
CGAAACTACACTATTGAAATCATAAGATGGACAAAATATAAGAGACTAAAATTATGGACATTAAAATTGTTAAACAAACATTTTTAAGAGCCACCTTGTATACACTCAGGGTCTGCATCTGCAAAAGTTGTTTTTCAATTCCTCTAGCAGATAAGTCGACTGCTTAGTTCTGAGGCGAACTTATTCTGTGTGGAAAGAGAGAAGTGTGTCATTAAATACATTTAAAAAGGGGAATATATGTAAACTCCATAAACAGCATGGCCCACAAGGCCAAATAAACATAACAGAAAAAGCAGCAGTCTTACCCAGTTTGTGGATCATATTTATGTGGGTTGTTTTCCAAATTGTAGAGAAGGCGCCAACACAGCTTCCTGTAACATTGAATAAGAAAAGCAACTTTAATACATGCACACATAGCGTTACATTGGCTGGAAACAAAAAGTTTTCAAGCGGCGTTGTGTAACTTACAGGCGTGACAAACTGTTAAAAGGCGGGACAACTACAACAACTAAGGGTCAAAAAAATTGTTTAGTCAAGGTGATGTATAGATTTAACTGTTACTAATAGATATGTATAATAAAGGATAGATGTCTTTGACCCAATCACGAGGACCTCTAACCTCATCTTACCACGGGGGGAGCTTCGCTCGCTCACTCATTAGCATTGTGTTTTAATGGTGCATGTACATTTAAATGACCACAACTTGCTCAATTTTCACCTGAATTTTCAAATGGTTTGGTTTCTTACATATGTTATTAGCGTGTGTCTATAATTATGGATGCTTTAACAAGTTTCATGAAAATTATAAGTATGCAGTGTCAATAGGGTGGCCATTCATGTTAGTTCCATGGACACAGCCCAACATGTTTTCGGCAGCCCGTTCTCCGAGGAAGCGGCGTTGAGGTCGACACTCATCATCATCAAGGTTTAATATTTCAGGTTCCAATTTCAGAAAAGCAAACGTTACACATTTCTGGGGCGTAAGAATGAAACTACAATGATTGTATGTCTTAAAAAGAAATAAATCTTAATTTTCTAATGTGTATTTTAACTGAAATGTAGGCCTCGATGACTGACATTAATACTGCGATCGACAACGCGACTGTTTCCCTAACATTCAGTAATCAGCTGGGGTTTAACACAGGCATAGCCACCTAAGCGTCGTCACTAAGTTCATCTCTAACATTTATAACAAACCAAAACCGTTTGAAAATCGGTAGAAAATGGAACAGGGTTATGGTTATTTAAAAGTGCATGCACCATTAAAACACAATACTACGAG
This sequence comes from Cyprinus carpio, assembly GCF_018340385.1. NCBI lineage: Eukaryota > Metazoa > Chordata > Actinopteri > Cypriniformes > Cyprinidae > Cyprinus > Cyprinus carpio. The sequence continues at coordinate 1,283 of NW_024878477.1, forward strand.
TGAGTGAGTGAGCTCCCGTTGGTAAGAGGCCGCCAAATGCGCGTGCGGGCCAAACATCTGCCTTTATTATACATATCGACTACTATATTTTCCGCTCAATAAAAATCAACTTAACGCAATGCCCACGTTTGGGCCCCCTTTTCCTTTATGTAATGGCCCTTTCCCCGTGGTCTTTGTTACTCTTGCGGTCTGTTTCTCGTCAAACTTTCGCTCAGCGCACAAAGCGTGGATGCTTTCGGAAGAACAGTGTTTGCAGCTTGTTTCTCCCTCAAACCCTCAGCGACAGGACAAAGCGTTCTGACCGGAGATCAGCGTTTCATTAAATCATTTATGCTCATGGGTTGCTGGGGTTGCAAAGCCCTATTATACGGGAGGTAAAACTCAGGTTCTTTTTACACGCCATCACAAACAATAGTCAGTTTCCACCAAGTCGCAATTCGCAAAAAATGACTTCCGTCAAAAATGCCACAATTTAAATTGTGTCGCGCGAATGATAATGTATTCATGGTGCATCCCCTTCGTTTCCCCACAGGAAAGGCCCGGAAAAATTGTTATGAGTGGAAAACTTTACAAACACAAAACCCTTCCCCCCCGGCGCTTTCCGCGAAAACCCCCGCCCCCCCCCTTCCATATGGGGTTTTTATTTAAAACTGTAGGAAAATGAATACTGTCTGATTATGTTTCATGTCCAGGAAAAAAAAGCGTTTGAGGGTTTAGTGGGTTTTGTGAAAAAAGAAAAGAGAGCACGGGGTTTTGT
>NW_024878478.1:0-2343 GCF_018340385.1 Cyprinus carpio
GTCACAATGTTTTAACGTAGAAAAGACAAGAAGTTTTTTTTTTTTTTTAGATGAATTTATTTATGAAGCATGTTGGGTTGTGTTTTTACTTATTTGTTTTTTGTATTTCTATGTGATCTCTTGTGTTTGTTATATGACGCTACTACATTAATTGTCAATTGGATTAATAAAGTTGTTAACTTGAGCTGGATCTGAAGATGATCTACTTACTCTGAATGTTTTTTGTATGTTTGTGTAGTAGATGTTTGAGTGAAACAGTGTGGATCCTCTGGTGTTTTAAATGTGTAGCTGTAATAAAAGTCTTCTCACACTCAAAGAACATATGATCTCTCACACCAGTGTGTCTCTTCTGATGAACTTTTAAACTATGTGTGAAAAACTCTCAACACAAAGTATATGAATGTGGTTCCTACTTCGAATGAACTTTCAGGTGACTCTTCAGGTGTGAAGCTCTTAAAAATGTTTTTTCACACAGATCACATGGGTGCAGCTTCTCTCCAATGTTTTTTAAACACAGATCACACGACTATATTACATAGATAGGGGAGTATAGCTGAGATAGATCTCTCCACGTAGGGCCAAGTCACGTGAAAATCTGCCCGCAAATGATACAATTGTCTCATGGACCGAATGAATTCCTTTTCTATCCAAGTGGTGAAAGCAGTCTCTAGTTAGTGATTTCAGGATAATGTGATTTCAGGTCTCCACCGCTGATCTCTTTCGCGCAGTGTGACTTATATGGTTTCTTCCTCCGATGTGGGATCCTCTGGTGCGTTTTTAACATGTTATTGTAGAAAAGTCTTCTCACACTCAAGCAATGACTCTCTCACACCAGTGTGTGTCGTCTGATGGAAGGTTTAGAGATTCCCCAGTTCTGAAAAGCTCTTTCCACACTAAGACTGAATGGATAATGGTTTTCATCTTTGACTGAATGAACTTTCAAGGTGAGTTAGATCAGATTAATGAAGCTCAAAACAGATGTTTTTTCCATACTGATGATCCACGCATGGGTGCAGTTTCTCTCTCTCTGGTGTGGATGTGTCTCGTGCTTCTTTCAGGCTCCTAAATCTGCTAGCTCTTCTCGCACTGATTCACATGTGACCGTTCTCTCCATGGTTATCCTCATTGAACCTGCGGTAAAGTTTGGGTTGTTCAAACTCTTCCACCTGAGTGCAGGTGAACTTTTCTTGTTTCTCTTTTTCAGTAAAGAAACTCTTTTCGTCTTGAGCGCGTGTTTATCGCTGGTTTTGCTGTCGACGATGTTTCTGCTCTTCACTCTCCTCCCTCAGATCTGACATGAAAGTACAATCAAACCCTTTTTCCTGTAGTGTTTTTTCTTTTGTTTTTTTTTTTCTATAAAAAAAAAACCCAAAAAATAACCAAAACTAAATGTTTGATCACCTACCAACAATTGGTTTGGTGTATAGCCTGCACAGGGCCTCAAATTAGGCCGAGCCCCGGCCCCCGTGCTGACAGCGTTCAGATTTACCGGCCCAAGCGCCGCCGCCCGAGCCCGCCAACGTTTTTCTCCCCCTTTTTACCAAAAAACAGCTGATAGGCCCTAAATACTGTTTCCGCTATTTTAACTCTAGCAGTAATGTACGACTATTATGCCAGTATTTTGGGTGCGAGAGTGGAAAGCTATTGGCGCTTGGCACGGAAATGGATGCGCCAGCGCAATCACTTGCATTGAAAAAGTTAAAATTAAGAGTTAATTCATTCATTGTTTTCAATGTAAGGGGGGGCTACTTTTATTTTTGCTCACTCACAATAATCAAACAAAACGTTGAGCCGTTTATGTATAGAATAAAGAAAACAAACATGAAGCCGTGTTCGCGCACGATCATGGGTCCTTGAAAAGGCAGTGATTCACAAAAATGAACCGAAACTCAGCCGGGAAACAGTGCATCACAGACATACATATATCTATATATCGCGTTAATTTGTATTACCTTAAACGGAAATAAAACAAACCAAAAACTCTTTTTATTTATGTCATAATCAGTTTACTGAATCATTGTCTAAGAGGACGATGGCAACACTGCACATGAACAATTGGCTCGTTGTTTGTCGTGGTAATCAAATCAAAACTCTTTCAAAATGCAGCTTTTCCTGAAGCATTGGGAACTTTTAATAAGTCCCCATGCTCCAACTTCTCCCTGATGCTCTGCATGGTCAACTGTCACCTGTATGCTAATGCGTGTGTTAGGGATGTTCATTTTGGTTATTTAACCGACAACCGACGCTTGTTAACAGATTATTAACTGTTAACTGACAAGATTGTTTTAAATTAGAATTGAATTAAATTAGAAAGGATAAGTGTCTGTGACCCATTAAAAATAC
>NW_024878479.1:0-1940 GCF_018340385.1 Cyprinus carpio
AAGACATTTCAGTCATCGCAATCTCCCAAATCTCCGTTATAACTTTTAAAATGTATTTCACTACAGATTACAAAATACAAGCTTTAAAAAGTAATCAGTAATGTATTTCGTTAGTAATGTAATCTAAATACTTTGTATCACTTTGAAATACCTAAGCTATGAAACAATAGCGAACATATGAACTTGATGTCTTGTTTTTATGCTTTCCAACTCTAAATAAAAAGTGACATCTACACTCTAACGCCTGCTATTTTTAACCGGAAAATGCTGGGCTGAGTCTGTTGGGTTATTTTATTACTTTTAAACACTTTTGGGTAGTTTCAATTTACCAGGTGCTGAGTTAAACCTGCTGGATGCAACATTGTGCCTCTAAAGATGTTTAAATCGCCTGGTAACTGTCATTTTGAAGGACAACGGGGCAGCTGCCATTGGTTTCCCAACTGTTTTAAGGTAAGTTTATTGAATGTTTTCATTAATAATTATTTTAAATTGGCAGAATTATATATTTTTATGCATCAATACTGCTGCTAAACTTCTACAGGCCAACATTAGTTATGTTAAATGACCTAACAGTTTAGCTTACTTCAGACGGCCATTCTATGTGTAGGCTACTTCTGTATAATCAAGTTGTTGTTTGTCATTTCTCTGATCACAAGGGACATTCTAGCAGAAATGTACATTTTCTGTCCTTGACTTGTTACAGTGAATAAAAAAAGTATTACATCCCCAAAAATTCTAAAAGCTACTGAAATTCCTTGATTGCATGTTAACAGTTTTAGGTTACAGAAATATGCCCAAAGTACCCCTCTTGGGCTTCACCCGCCAAGGTTATGGAAGTCAGTGGGAGGGAATCCATATTCTTTCTCAAGAAAGAAGTGTGTCCAAGATGGAATAGGCTTCAAAAAAACAATGTAAAAAGCCTTTTACACCAGAGACGACGCGGAACCGTGGTGACAACAGGGAAAAAAAAGCAGACCATAACACAAGCCAAGGTCAGGCTACAAAAGAGGTTCTTTTTTGTGGACATCCTGAACAACCTGCACAAAAAATACTTAGCAGAGAATCCAAGGAAATCAGTTTCCTATTCCAAAGAGTGTAATGCATAAATGACTGTGAGAAATGCAAAGAGAAGGAGTTCACCCTGCTCAGGGAGTATGAAGGCTCCACCCAGGTGGCATACATGCAGTGGGTCACAGAGACTTTTTAATGTTTGACAATTCATTTTTATTTCACTTCTTTGATTATTCACTTATTGCAAATAACGATAGGGTAGAGTGGGGGGGAAATCGGCCCTTTGGGGGTCAAAACGCCATACTGTTTTCTCCTCCCAAAACAACAATTGGGTAAACTCAAGATACATTTTTACAGTTATTTCGCTAGTGATCTAATCTTCAGCAGTAAGAAAAGGTGTTGTGTGCTTGTTGTTTGGGAGAATATCACAGTTAGTATCAACTATCTAGAAGTTACTTCCTATCCGTGCATCAACATTTTATTTTATTTATTATTTTTTGATAGGCTGATTAATTCTCAACAATGGATTTTCACATTTTTCTATTGTTAGACTATTTTAGCTTGTCTTTTGAATGTTTAGCTAAAACTGCTAGTTTGTACTCTGATTTTGCTGTAAAATTTATACTGTGATAAAGAAAAATGATTTGTCAATAGAGGAGGGCATTTAATTTAACTCCTGTTTCGCCTTCCACCTGAGGGCAAAATGTCCCTCTTTGTCAAAATGTAATTTAGGTTAAAATGAAAAACTAGGATAGACTAACTATTCCTAGACAGATCTAAGTTTCATTTCACAGAAAACTCACAGTCTTTATGGGGGCGGCTCTCCACCTACTCTAAACGCTTCTAGGCAGACACAGGAAGCCTACCACGCCCCGGTTGAGGCGCAGGCTCAAGAGTAAACTATTTCTTAGTTCCTGCACAAAGATACC
>NW_024878480.1:0-1856 GCF_018340385.1 Cyprinus carpio
GTGTTACCATTATTGAGGACTTTAGGAATAATGAACCATAAGTATAAAGAAGTATGAACTATGCACACTTTTACTGCTGCTCTTTTTTGTCTTTCTTGAAATGTTTGGGTTAAAGGTCCCATACTTCCAAATCTGAAATTTCCTGTCTTTTTATGATAAGTGAGGTCTGGGGGCAATGTAACTATCATATAAGTTCTAAAACTGTAAACTGCACACAGCCTGGATAAAGTACTGGTTTCTTTGCGTAACTGAAATGTCATGTCAAATCTACTCAGTCTACTAGTCACCGCCTTCAGTCATAACCCGAGCACCGGCCTTTGTCCTTTTGACAGACCCCCAGACAACATTGCATCCATGACATTGCTGAGCAACAACAACATGGAAACATGTCAAAAAGGTATACTTTAATGGACAAACCAGATCGCTCAACCTAACATTGTTCGGGAGGCAGACACACTCTGTCAGTTCACATGATTCTTACAGTGTTTCCTTTCTGTGAACGAGTGAATCCGTGTGTGTTGTTAAGGGATGCTTCGCATCTGAAAACTATTTTCACACAGTTGGCAGATGAAAGCCTTCTTCCAGTGTGAATTTCTCATGTGGACTTCGAGTAATTTCCTCTTTGTTGATAGAAACTCTTTTCCATGCTTAGGGCATACAAACAGCTTTCTTTCTCCTCCAGTGTGAATTCTCATGGGACTCTTGGCGTTTCCCCTTTTTAATGAAACTTTTTCCACACATTGTTTGGCAGTTGAAAAGGCTATCTCCAGTGTGAACACTCATGTGGATTTTGAGGTTTCCTAGTTGACAGAAACTTTTTTCCACACACTGTTTGCTTGGGTGTGAGGCTTCTCTCCAGTGTGAATTCTTGTAATGGATTTCTAAGCTTTCTCTTGAATGAAACCATTTCCACACAGTTTGCAGGTGTGCGACTTTTTCTCTTGTGTGAATTCTAATGTGCGGTTAAGTGTTCCTTTTTAGGTGAAACTTGGTCCACATTGAGGGGCAGGTGTGAGGTTTCTCTCCGAAGTGTAGATTCTATTGTGTCTTTTAGGGGTTCCTTTTTTTTTAATGAAACTTTTTCCCACATTGTTGGTAGTGTGTAAGGCTTTCTCTCAATTGTGAATTCTTACACATATAGTTTCAAAAGGCTTCCTTTTTTAGTGAAACTCTTTCCACACTGTTGGCAGATGAAGTGACTTTATAGCTCCTGTCTTTTTGAGCTTTTCTTTTGTGAAGTCTGTTTTAGTTTGTGAGTAACTAAAGGGGAATTTTCTCCCATGAAATCATGTTTCTTATACAGTCTTTGTCCTTTATTTCATTTTAGTTCCTCACTTTTCTCTTTCAGCGGGATCGATTAAACAGTGACCAATACAAGTTAATCACATTTTAATGGCACAAAACAGCATACATCGTACTTTATTACCAACCCAACATGTATGCTTAATGCTACCCACTAAGCTACTGAAGGGGTTGCCTGTAAAGGCCCCGATATACTCAAAACTAAGTTTTTCATTCTTCATTTAGGGGTAAAACAAAGTTTGAAATACGTGAGCAGCGGTATATCTAACATTCTGATGCCGCCCAATCAGATGAAAGCAATGTTTATATGAATATGTAAATATGTGCTGTGCGCTTTCCTCTTAGTAACAAAAACACAACAAAAATGGAGAAAACAAGAATTTTTTTCATGAAAAGCATCTGAAGAGCTCTTTTCCAAAACGTGATAAACGGCAAATGAAAAAAAAATTGAGTTCGTCATGCCATTGTGCTGTGTACTGAACTTATTCTCTGCTCCATCAATGTTTCATGCCAAATCGCTTTATTTCCTTGTTTAAAATGTACTGCAAGATGCA
>NW_024878481.1:0-1976 GCF_018340385.1 Cyprinus carpio
GCTAATTCACAAAGTGTTAATGCATAGCTTGTATTAATTATTTTTGTTTGCAACTTGCAAAGAAGGTTAAAAGTACAATAAATTATCACCACTCACCTCCAGCCTTACTCTCTGTGATGCAGAATGTGCACCTCTACCATGCACTTGTGTATCAGCTTCTACCTAGAACACTATTTCAGCCAACATTTCCCTAAGAGATTCATAAATTCCTTAGAAATGATGCATAATGTTCTTTCAGCAACATTTTGTTGAACATGACTGCCATAAGCGCTAGGGGAATTTGCTGGGAATGGAAATATGATCCTCGAGATGACGTTATGTAGACTCCAAATTGTTTATGTTGTTTTGGAGGTATGACCAACCCCTGTTGCAAAAAAGTCTTGTAGCTCACCAAAGTATTGGAAAATTTCCAAGAGAATGACATTTTTTAAATGAATCACAATTCAAAAAGGCTGAAACAAGCTACACGTTATTCAGTGAGAATTGTCAATGGTACACACTTTCTTTTCACATATTCACACTTTCACATACATTTTCAGACTTTTCACATATATTCAGACTTTCATTCTATATATTCAGACTCATATATATTCCAGACTTTCATTCTATGTATTTCAGACTTTCATTATATATATTCAGACTTTCATTCTATATATTCAGACTTTCAAATTCTATATATATTTCAGACTTTCATTAAATAATATTCAGACTTTTTCATTCCATATATATTCAGACTTTCATTCCATATATATTCAGACTTTCGTTTATATTCGACTTTATTCTATATGGGCATTCTCAGACTCTCATTCTATACAGGCATTCCAGACTTTCATCTCTATATATATTCAGACTCTCGCTTTTATATATTCATCTCATTCTATATATATTCAGACTTTCATTCTATATATATTCAGATTCTCATTCTATATATATATTCAGACTTTCTTTATATATTCAGACTTTCATTCTATACATATTCAGACTTTCGCTATATATATCTGAGCTTTCATTCCATATATATTGTGATCTGTCATTCCATATATATATTCAGACTTCTGGCCCCATATATATTCAGACATTCGTTCCATATATATTCAGACTTTCATTCTATATATTCAGACTCATTATATATATATATTCAGACTTTCATTCCTTAGATTCAGATTCTCATTCTATATATATTCAGATCCTCTCATTCCCATATATATTCAGATCTCTCATCTCTATAGTCTGCATCTCTCTCATTCCCATATATATCTCCAGACTTCATATTATAAAATATAATTATTTCCCTGAACGGCTTGCCATAATAAACTTTCATATATTTAGATACATTACATTAAAATAAACATTTCAAAGTTTTTTATGATATCACAACTACATTTTTTTGAGTTTCATCTGTGTTGGTATATATTATAATATAGATAGATATATATATAGATATATAATATATATATATATATAAATATATATATATATAAATATATAATATATATATATATATAATATTGTTCTAAAATGATAGATTTATAATAATTGCAATTAGCTTATCCTTTTTCTCTATATAATATATTCACATTAGCAAATGGGAGGGAATTGGCTTCTCACTCTTTTCTTCAAACTGTCCACATTGTTTTGATAAATAATCAAAAGTCGGCCCGGGCAGTGGTAAGTCTGAGATAGGGACCTTCACTAATTGTTGGCTCTTTGGCATATTTCTTTGTTCCTCCACTTTGGATAATAGTGTCTGCTAAATTTATGCATGTTAAAAAAAATAAAAAATAACAAACAAACCAAAAGATTATATATATATATATATATATATATATATATATATATATATAATATATATATTCTATATATATATATATATATATATATATATATATATATATAGGTAATAGACACTCCTGCTAGATGAGGATTTGTCCTGATTGGAAAGTGAGAAGTTTTTTGACAGAGCATTGTTCTAAACA
>NW_024878482.1:0-1862 GCF_018340385.1 Cyprinus carpio
CATGGTACAGCAATAGCGGCAACCTGGACTTTGAGGGAGATTAGAGGGATTCTTTGCCGCAGAAAAGGAAAGCAGTGACACTTAATCGAGGGCTTCGGAGACACCACTCAACAGAAGCAGGTTTTTCACTTAAAGAAGCGCAAGCGTGTTCACAAGTAGATGCTTTCGCTTGCCAAAGCCATGGTGTTCACCACTACCTCCTGGGAATTAGGTCACTTAGAACCTTCGCGCCCCATCCAGGGACCAGACATGGAGTTTCCAAAGGTCTGGATGCAGGTGCCAAATGTTGCCGTCTCTGAGTCAGTAGATCCTTCCTCAGTCATCGCAGGATCACTAGTTTGGGGAAGCAGGTCTGCTGGGCCACCACGCCATACTAAAGCAAGACTTGCTCCTCGTCTCCTCCCAGACTTTGCAGTGTCTGTTCAAAGCGAGAAGGCTCACTGGGGGAAATGCATATTTCATGTGAGAACAACTGGCAGCGAGAGGTCTCTGAGAAGCAAACAGGTCTACCTGAGCTGCCCTCAACCGCCTCAAATCGGGGCCGGACCCATCAGGGGGCAGATCACCATTCTCCTGGGGAGCATTGCTTTTCGAGATTAAGTTTCCAGCCTTCCGGCGTGCGGTTGAGCAGGCCCAGAATGTGAACAGCACAAAGTGACCTCAGAACCTTCCAATTCCAAAGGGAAGTGGTGGCGGGCGATTTGCATCGACGAGGGAGTGCAGACCACCTTGTCGGTTGATGTCACGCTCAGCTGTGTTGTCCATTCATCGCAAACGCGTTGCTTGCCTAAGTAAGTGACCTTTTGAGTATGGTTCATGGCAAGGCACTGCTAAACAAATCTAGGCAATTTGATGTGCCAATGCAGCTGCCCGGGCCCGCCCAAACCCCCTGAGACTGCATGCCTGTTGGGTAAACGTGGCTCCCCCAGCCAGTGGTGGAAGGCATCCCCAGAACCACGGCGCGGCATGCCTGGAGATCTGCTCTCTGGGGCACCCCTGCCCGGAGGAAAGCATCAATCTGACCCACGGGTGAGGGGTTTGGCAACAGGCGGTGTAACTTGGACCCAGTGAGTGCCACGCTTCCACACCCACCTCGGGACTCAGCCATAAAGCCAGTGCTGGAGCAGTCTCATATGTAACACGTCAAGCAGCAGAATCTTCATGGGACAGCTCTCCCCCGATGCTGAGATCGACATCTGGTCGGGGGGAGGCCCACTGGATACCACTCGGTACGCTCCTTAAAGAGGGCCCAGCGTTCCGGGTTGCTCCACTGGATCAGAGGTGCAAGAGGAGTGGTCGTCCCCAGAGGGTTGGTTGCTCGCGGGCTTGCCACCACCAGGCTCCCCAAACCACCCGCGCTTACTTCGCCAAGCCGGAAGTGGTTCTAGCTCCGTCCGGCCAGAACGCAGCCCTTGACCGCACTGCAGGCAGTGGTGACCTCGGCCTCCTGAAGGTAGCGGAGCATGGTTCGCAGTCGAGATGGTCATCTTCACCAGTAGACTGCTTCCACCTCAGCGTGCTTGATGCCCAGACATGTGAGGCAGCGATCGTGACCATCACCCATTGCCAGGTAACGACGGCACCCAGCAACCCACTCCACTCAGGAACGACACAGCTGAAGCACCATCTCACCAACACACTAAGCTTCCAAGAGCGTGCTGAACTCGTCGTTCACAGCTACACACAGTTTGAGCAGAATGATACTAACGCTCGGCTCCGAAGCGAAAAGCTGGTATGCATTGCACCTGCTGCCTTATTATACTTACGCTGTGATCAGCAGCAGCTGGATGCAATAATTGCATGCCAATGTGCATTGGCTCGTTTAGTTTACACTCAATAGATTGGTCTATCAAAGTTTATAT
>NW_024878483.1:0-1870 GCF_018340385.1 Cyprinus carpio
CATGATGTTTTTTTGCATTAGAAGAACTTTGCCTGTTGAATATTAAATAGGGTTGGGTATCGTTTGAATTGTATCGATTCCGATACTTATCGATTCCTAGTTTCGATTCTAATAATAGGTTTTGAAGATAAAAAATCCAGTATAAAAAAAAAATTAAGTCAAACATTTAGATGTCAAACATGTATTCTGTCTTTTTACAAAGTGTTCTGTTGCAGCTGAATAACATGAGCAAAAATCAGCAGTCTACAAAACAATGCAAGAGAATCTTTGCCTATGCTTAAAAAAATACCACAGCAAAAACAACTAGATTAATATAAATTTCAAATATTAAAGTGTTGAAGACAAGTAAACAGTCAGTAATAAAACAGAAACAAACAAATCAATTAGCAATATCATATAAATACAACTAAACAACATTTCAGGTACAGAAACTGTAATTAAAAGTTTTAAAACACTGCATAGTTTTTTTTTTATAAATAAAATAAAGATTAATCAATTAAAGGTTACTTAAAATATTGAGTCAAAGATCTACGGACTGTTTTCTTTGTTCTTTGGTTAACAGTAATGAAGGGCAGTGCGGTTATTAGGCTGTTGTCTCTTTAAGCAAAATTACGGTTAATGCCTGTCTTCTCATCTGTTACGTTCATGTACGAAAAACGGCTGTGTTATGATGACCCCCCTATATGATGTAGTTTCGGATATTGGTTCAAAAAAAATATGAAAAAAGTCAGTTTCGGTTAGAACAACCTACAGTGGAAAAGACACGGAACCGGTCCTGAGAACGGAAACAAACCGGGCAACGCCGCAGCGCGACCGGCCGACCGGGGGCTGCTCTCTGTGCACGACAATTGGCGCTGCAATGTGCGCTGCACACTGAAAAGGGCGCAAATTATTCCCGTTACATGCACTTAAGCGTTTATTAATCAAAATGTGAAGAAGCGAAAGCAGGAAGATATAAGCAAGAAATCGCAACATTGCACGAGGCTTTTCGCCTACCAGGATTCTGGGAACATTTGGAAAACCGGGTCTAAAATGAACCGGTTTGTCGTTACCAAACCCTCTAATATACAAAAAACCAAACGAAAAACATTGGATCTCCAGTTGCCATGCAAATCCACTGTTCATCTCCAGACTCTTCTCATCTGCCAGACTCCCTTCTCTTCTCTCCTACTTTCTCTAATTGCAGATTAAATTATTCGATCTATCCGGCGGTATATTTTTATGTAGAATTATTTGAAGGATCAAACAGTAACACCGGTGTGTTCCAATAGACTTCTGTAACGCGATCAAAGTATCTTTTCATGTGTAGTTTTTGTCTAATCACCCGCAGCAGCGACCTTGCGTGACAAGCGACACAGAATTCTATTTTAGAGAAATGTTTTTTATTTTCTCGCGATGTCGCGGCAGGAACATCAGGAGAGATTTAGGGCCAAGCAATAATAAAAAAAAATAAAAACCATCTCAGATTAAAGTCATTATATTTAACGAGATTTAACTCATTCAAATTCCGGCGAGAAAAAAAAGTAGAAATACAATCAGTTATTCTCAAGACTGTACTTCGATTTCTTTTTTTTTTGTCTAAATTAAAAGTCGTTGCAACTCGCAAGATACACTTTAAAGTCGAGATGGTTTTATTTTTTTATTATTGCTTGGCCCTAACTCTCTTTCCGTATGTTCCTACAAGGACATCGCAGAAAATAAAAAAAAAAAACATTTCTAAAGTAGAATTCTGTGTAAAATACTATCAACTTTAGCTAATTATGACACAATAATAATTAGCACACGAACTGAAGAAGTGAATTTGCAAAAGCGGCTAGGTCTTTTTTAGAAGAAAAAATCAGTCCAATTTGCGCGATGTAGGCTACTCGCT
>NW_024878484.1:0-1854 GCF_018340385.1 Cyprinus carpio
TAGAACGGGTATTCGAAAAGACGCGTGCATTTCGATTCTGCTTAAAGATTACTGCTTTCGCATTTCAATTTGATTAAAAACGATTAAGTGCAGGAACGGGAAGAATTTGCGCCCTGTTCGTGTGCAGCGCACATGAAGCGCAAGTGCGTGCACAGAGAGCAGCGGTCGGCGGTCGCGCTGCGGGTTCCCGGTTTGTGTCCGTTCTCTACCAGACCGTTCCGTGTATTTCGTGCACTGTAGTTTTGTTCTTACCGAAACTGACTTTTATTCATATTTTTTGACCAATATACACAGAAACTACATCAGTATATACATGCATAAACATCAGCCGCTTTTTTTTTCCTTACATGAACGTTAAACAGATGAGAAAGAAAAAGGCATGTACAGTATTTTTGCTTAAAGAGACAACAGCCTAATAAACGCACTGCCTATGTCATTACTGCGTTAATCAAAAAGAAGTAAAAAGAAAATCTTCACTAATCTTGACTCAATATATTTAATAACTTTAATTGATTATCTTTTTATTTTATTTATAAAAAAAAAAAACTATGCAGTGTTTTAAACTTTTAATTAGCAGTGGTTTCTCGGTAATCTGAAATGTTGTTTAAGTGTGTTTTATATTTATGATATTGCTAATTGATTTGTTTGTTCCTATTTGGTTTACTGGACCGCTTTATCATTTGTCTTCAATGACTTTAATATTTGAAAAATTATATTAATCTAGTTGTTTTTTGCTATGGTATTTATTTATTTATTTTTTTTTAAACAGGCAAAATTTTCTGGTAGTGTTCTGTAGGTTGCCGGATATTTGCTCATGTTATTCAGCTGCAACAGAATGCTTTGTAAAAAGACAGAATACATGTTTGACATCTAAATGTTTGACTTTTTATATACTGGATTTTTTAATCTTTATTGGAATCAAACTAGAATCGAGCAAGGATCGGAATCGATACAATCAAACTATACCCAACCCTATTTAATATTCAACAGGCAAAGTTCTTTCTAATGCAAAAATGTTCATGATTGTTTGAATAAAACAGACTACTGAAACAGACTACTGAATATTTATCTTGTGACCATCTCTTGATTATTTTAACAAAATCAACAGTAATATAATAATTGTAATAATTATATATATAGGTCAGTGGCCCTCGGCTTGGTATTGTTGGCAGTATAAGGATCCACCCGCCAGCCCAAAAAGCGGAATCCAGCGGCCTGGTCGAAGGTTTAATGCGTATTCGGTCTTTTCTTTGCACTTCTGAATTTATCAGGATTTAGTTTGAATTTTAGTCTAGCTCCATGTTCAATCTGACTCCAATTTCACGTGATCATTAAATTTAGGCAATATTTCTATCAAAAGCTGATCACAGATATCGATTGTTTATTAATTTAGATATTTGAGTATTCTGAAAATCCCATACTTTCAATTATTCGTTCACTGCAGACCCAGTATCGCTTTAGAAGTAACATTTTGGCCGATTGAATGCTCTTCCCGAACACAAACTCGTCAGTCTGATCTTAAACATTGGATGCAGGGTAAATATCTACCTTTAAGTTGGTCGCGCCCTGCTTACTCGTACAAAAAGTATAGTTTTTATATATTTACGAAAACTGCAACTTATTTAAGACAGTGATAGTCAGAAATCGAAATGGACTCAATTGATGTGCCCCATGCTCCATCTATTAAACCTTTCGTATGAACAATCCTGAACACAGATTTGAGGTAATACCTTTGCTTTAATCTACTAGTAATAATGAATTAAGAATAATGCAGAATAAATCAAATATAACAATTTATTATCAGTCAGGTAAAATTGTATCATGCCAATTACATAATGAAATAATTAGAAGCCA
>NW_024878485.1:0-2368 GCF_018340385.1 Cyprinus carpio
GCAACCACAACATCCATGGACGCCAGTGCATTTAGGGTGATGATACCATTATCGGAACACTGTGATAAGGAAGTGGGTGAGTTTTAAGTCATTGTCCGCTTTCATTGGAGTCTCTTAGTCATTATTTCTCCAGTGCTGCTTCCAATGTGCGGAAGAGATTCGTTCCCTTTGGGTTCCAGTTAGATGATAAGACAGAAGTCGCGTTATATCCAGAGTCAGCATCAACAGCTCTGATCTTAGCTACAAAGTATCCCGCGCGCGCTTCAGCAAGTGGGGAATGTTCTCACTATTAACTGATCCAGGTTCAGAATAAAGGCGGTAAAATAACCGGACTGTTTGTCGTTTCTCATCCAGAATAAAACACATTTACAGTCGCGGTACTGCTCAGAGGGAGGAACACCAGAGTCTGTTGCCATAACTTGAAACTGAAATCTTTTTTGTTTCTTAGCTGATCCCAAATGATTACAAAACTGAATATTTCCTCCCACTTAAAGAGTTTATATTTATCAGTGTTGTTATAGGAACACTGGAGCTGGAACTGTGTCTAACAGTGAATATGAAAGTTCAGCGTTTTTCACCAGTGTCTGAATCATCAGCGGACACTTTTGTCACGAGACCTCCAGCTTGACCATTCTCCCACTTAGAAAAGGCGTTTATAACTTGGGTGCTGGGAAATGTGGAGCATTGTCATTAACATGAGAGATATGTACAGTTATAACAGTGCTGCTGGAAAGAGACGGAGGTTCCCCATCTGCAGCTGTAATTGTGATGTTATACAGAGAAACACTCTCTCTGTCCAGGGGTCCATCACACCACAAGAGAATAATGATTGTTATATAGGCGTCTCCAGTTTGAAAAGGAAAAGAACCTTGCACAGCACAGTGTACAATGCCATTTTTACCTCCATCTTTATCAGACACTGCGACTAAAGCAACTGCAGTTCCCGGTTTTGCATCTTCTTTCACACTTTTCCAACAGAGGAGTCATAACTATTTCTGGTGCGTTGTCATTCTCATCCACAACTTCTATTAAAACTTTACAGTGCGTGCTTTTAGGAGGAACGCCTTTATCTCTCGCCTGAACCGCGGTTCAGAATTTGCAGGGGTGTTCCTCGTGATCAATCTGACCTTGAACAGCAATTTCCCCTGATTTAAAATTTATGTCAAACGGGTTAATTTCGCCGGTACTTCCATGAAATGAATATTGAATTTCACTATTGATGCCCGCATCAAATCACTGGCAGAAACAGAAGCTGGTTTGGTTCCAAACAGTGTGTTTTCCATCACTTTAGCACATGCACCTGGGTTTGCTGAAAATAGGCTTATTATACGTTTACATCCATGACATTAACAACAATACTCACTGTTCCAGATTTAGGAGGTTTTCTACTCCGTCAATAGCAGTGAGAGTGATAAGTGAATAACAACTTGTTTCTCTCTGTCTAAAAACTTT
Organism: Cyprinus carpio; assembly: GCF_018340385.1. Lineage (NCBI taxonomy): Eukaryota > Metazoa > Chordata > Actinopteri > Cypriniformes > Cyprinidae > Cyprinus > Cyprinus carpio. The sequence goes on from NW_024878485.1 coordinate 1,453, forward strand.
CTGTAGCACTAATTCAGCCAACATACTCTTTTTGCCCACTGTGAACATCTATAGAAAAAACTATTTGAACTTAGTTTGTAGTCTTTCAGAGAATTACTGCCAACATCTGAATCTTTTGCTGTGGAAGAGGGAAATCTGTCCCCTTCATTTGCGATCTCTGTAACATTAACAACATCACGTGCTTTCTGGAAAAAAGGAGCATTGTCATTTGACATCCAAAATGATCATTTCAAGCCCTGCCAAAGTCTGTGAGGATTTGAGCAAGAGCCTCTAAATTTAATGCACATTTCTGATTACTGCCACACAACTCTTACAGGATCTAATCGGTCTTTGACAAACAAGCTGAGCCCGTTTTCACATTTACATCAAAATACTTGCGCATTAGAACCAGGCGCCAAGCTGAAACATGCGTGATTCTGGTAGTTCCCTGAAACCACCTGATCTTCAGGTCTTTTGCTGTAATTCGATACACAGTTCCTTATTTACCTCCTCGGAGACGGAATAGACAATCTGGCCGGCAAATTTCCATAAAGACAGAAATAAAAACGATCCGAGAAGCGGTAAGATTCTTGTAACATCCATGATTGTTAAAAAAAACTGAAACAACTAAACAGACCTCTTCGATACAATCCGACATCAAGAGCAGAAGCTACAGGCTTTGGTATTTACACGCCCTCAAGCGCATTTCCTCTTGTTCTGATGCTGTAAGGAGGAGTCAGATAACCCCTCAAAGTCATGGTCTGCAGTGCCACCACGTGTTGTAAAAGTAGAGACAATAAGATGTTTCTTCATATAGTTTTCTATAAAAGAAAAAAGTAAACCAAGGCATCGTGTTATACTCAAACGAGTAAAATATAATCATTCATGTCTACTCAATCATTACTAATCAACAACAAATAATATAAATAAACGAATT
>NW_024878486.1:0-2023 GCF_018340385.1 Cyprinus carpio
CGAGCAATATCCACAAATCATAGAAACAACAAAAAAAATCCAAGATTTTAATTTTTGAACAATGGCTAAATTTAAACAAAAAAGGCCATTTCTCCCCTAACCTTTTCTGTGACATTGAGTTGCTGGTATGCCCTGGGGACAAAGGACCTCCCCTCAATGTTGAGCATGACAGAAGACTGCTACCTGGGAATTATCCTCCAGTTTGTTAAATGGTGCTCCAGCTCATGCAAACACAGAGCCAGCTCGCCACACCAACCTGTCTGGCCCTCTTCTTTAATGCTGCCTCCCCAGCACACAGCAACATAAGGACTCTGGCCATGTGTTTTAATCTTGCTCAGAGTCACTACTAGTATGGTATTCCTCAGAATCACTATCAAAGTTAATTTCTGTTTCAGTCAGAACTTGAACATAATATTTCTTTGCATGCTTTTATGAGCTGTTGCTTGCTTGCTTGTTCTTCATCGTCAAGCTCTGTAGACCTCGGATACCATCTTGAAGCAAACCCCCACGTCTCCTGCCACATGTTAAAACATATTGAGCCTTTATTAATTAGAAAAATTCCAGAAATATTGTAATGTATGCCAAGTATAACAATACATACCTGATGAAGTCACATTAGAAAGGTAGGACAGACATCTGCTTCCAGGAGTGTCTGCAGTGACAAAAGAGACTTCCAATGCTTGTTCATCTCTGCAATAAGAATCCTCTTCTCCTCCTCAAGAAGTCTCACCTTACTGCCATCCCACAATGTCGAGCAGCCTTCCTCTTTGTCCTTAGATCTACAGAGTCTGGAATACATAGATGAGCAACATAGAGATCAGTTGTATTTGAGATTAGTATTTAGAGATTTTCAGGGGTTAAAATCGAGGCATGACAGATTTTGTCCCACCTATGTGACAATGGAATTGTGTACATACCAATCGATGTGTAAGCTGCCATGGCCAAACAATATCATCAGATAGAATGGTGTCCAATGCTCAGTTTTTCTGCATTAGGAACCAAGGTGTTATACTTTTCCACTACAGAATTTAAGATTTTTTTTTTCCTCCTGATCTTTTCGGTAGGATTCGGGGCACGCCCTTTGCATCCGGCTACTATCACTGTAAAGACGCTGGGACCTCCTCTTAACAGCTTGCCACCAGCTCCTCAATTCGGCTGGCAACAGCGGCAACATCAGCATCATTTGGGGGATGTTGTTGCTGAGAGGAAGAAATTAAGAGATAAGAAATATGCTTCTTGATTCCATGAAAAAATATTATTTCTGGTGTATGAGCAAAATAAAGCCTCAACAATCTTTTATATTTATCTGTAACTGAGAGGCTACACTTGTAGCTAAAGGGTTGAGTATAGTTAGGTTCCTTTATTGTCCCCATAGGGATAATCTTTGTCCACAACGTCATCGGCAATCAGGAGGTATGTGCTCTTTGGACTACGCATTACAATGTGAGCCTCTTTGGAATTGCAGCCAAAATAAGTCAGAAGTGATACATCAAGTACCATATCAAACAGTATAAAAAACAAACAGTATATCCCCTACCTTCCCCCTGCCCCTACCCCTTCATTGATATCAATTGATCCCACCTTCCCTTCCCATTTGAATTTGTTCCCCTGAGACGCCCATTTCCTGCTTTCATGGCCTCCAGGTTATGCAACTGGTACTGCAGGGCTAGTCAGGCCTCTTCAAACATAAATGACAATGAGGAAAACGCCTACCACTTTGACTATTGTTGATAAGGATTGTAAAGTACCTTCACTATTAGAAAACCACATACAACACTAATTAAATATACAGTATATTCGTATATACGTGGGAGTTTTTGTCACGGCTACCCCAAAAATTTCAGGTATTCGGTACCCATACCAGTGAAAATCCCGGTTCTCTGTAAACCCAATTTTTGTTACCAAAGCAAAAAACACAAAAAATATGGGTAATTTAAAAAAAACCCATAAATAAAACCAATGGGCCCTTCTTTATACTTTAAATTTCAAATTGTGTTTAAAGTGTTTTTTTACAAGAAAAATA
>NW_024878487.1:0-1936 GCF_018340385.1 Cyprinus carpio
CAAAGAATGAGGGAGTCTTGAACTAGTCTTCTACGGGGAAAAAAGCTTTAGAAGCACTTTAAGCTTCATTTTGTTCCGCTGCCAAGAGTAGCAGATATATGGGAGAGTGAATCCAGCGTTCATAAAAAGCTGGGGCCCGTGAAGCATGAGTGGGCAGGCCTGCGTTTGCAGGGAGAGCATCTTCACACACTCTGCATGCAGCAGTCGCCTGAAACTCTGGCTAAATAGAAAACAGATGACGGTGCCCCTGCCACCTGCATCTATGCCCAAAATCAGCTCCCTTAATGGCACTCTTGGAGAGGAATAGGTACTCTTGTGTTTTTTTTATCGCCATAAAAATTCTGATCTACTGTCTTCGGTGGAGCTCTTTGTATGTCTCGCAGCCACGACAAGCACCAGAAGTGATGAGTTTCCAGCAAGCTGAGTTTTACTATTGTGTAAACTGGTGATGATTCCTGCGCGTTTATTCTCGACATTTTTATTTTCAAATGAAGCTGTCATTAAGAAGACTCTTTTTAGCTAGGGCATATACTTATTGTGGATCTCCAGAAAAAGAGCTATTTATGTAAAGATAAATCTCCACACGAGCTGGCATTATTTCCACATGCTCTTTCTGTACAGGCCCCCACTCTCCACTTTCAATATAATACCTGCAACCCGAAGTTGAATAGATTTTATTTGAAAAAAATTTTGCAAAAGCGGACATTTATCATTAAATTTCTGAAAGTGCAAATCCAGTCTTGATAGATGCTACCGTCCGACCAGTGCATGGCCATAATCAGATAGACTGAAAGAGACAAGGCTACTTAGCATTTAAATGAAAGCCTGTGCAGTGTTAGAAGAAGCCAGTGAGAGAGCGTATAAATATTGAGGGAAGTCTTTTTTTATGAATGTGAGGCCAATGTGAACAGATGAAGAAGGTCGAGCGGCACAGCAGAATTAATGCAAATAAGTCATGCTGTTTTAATAACTACTAAATATTCTTGAAAATTAGAAATGCACATCCTATTAGAATTGAGCTACTATAAATAAAAATAATGGCCTGGACTGTATTCTATACTAATACAGGTGCATCTCAATAAATTAGAATGTTGTGGAAAGTTAATTTATTTCAATAATTCAACTCAAATTGTGAAACTCGTATTAATAAATTCATGCACAAAAGACTGAAGTAGTTTAAGTCTTTGGTTTTTTTAATTGTGATGATTTTGGCTCACATTTAACAAAAACCCAATCAGCTAATTAACTCAAAACACCTGCAAAGGTTTCCTGAGCCTTCAAAATGGTCTCCCAGTTTGGTTCACTAGGCTACACAATCATGGAGAAGACTGCTGATCTGACAGTTGTCCAGAAGACAATCATTGACACCCTTCACAAGGAGCCACAAACATTCATTGCCAAGAAGCTGTTCACAGAGTGCTGTATCCAAGCATGTTAACAGAAAGTTGAGTGGAAAGAAAAGTGTGGAAGAAAAAGATGCACAACCAACCGAGAGAACCACAGCCTTATGAGGATTGTCAAGCAAAATTGATTCAAGAATTTGAGTGAACTTCACAAGGAATGGACTGAGGCTGGGGTCAAAGGCATCAAGAGCCACCACACACACAGACGTATCAAGGAATTTGGCTACAGTTGTCGTATTCCTCTTGTTAAGCCACCTCCTGAACGACAGACAACATCAGTGGTGTCTTACTGGCTAAGGAGAAGAAGAACTGGACTGTTGCCCAGTGATCCAAAGTCTCTTTTCAGATGAGAGAAAGTTTTGTATTTCATTTGGAAACCAAGGTCCTAGAGTCTGGAGGAAGGGTGGAGAAGCTCATAGCCCAAGTTGCTTGAAGTCCAGTGTTAAGTCACTGCAACCATTTACCAAGAAATTTTGGAGCACTTCATGCTTCCTTCTGCTGACCAGCTTTTTGAAGATGCTGATTTCATTTTC
>NW_024878488.1:0-1858 GCF_018340385.1 Cyprinus carpio
GTAATTCTTTATCAGCACTTTTTGTTTCATAGTTCATGCATTTCAATTACATTGTTGAAAATTAATCAGTTAATAAACAATACGGGTTTCAGGCTTGCAAAAAAAAAAAAAAGAAAGTAAAAAAAAATGTACCTAATCGTGGAGTTTGAGGGAGAAGGGACGACTGGACCAGCTGCCAAGTCCTGGTATGCAGATGGCTACTCCTGGTGGCCACCATATAAAGACCTTGACAGGTTGCTGAAGAGTGTTAGGACAATGGAGGCACCACAGCCAGAGAAAGGGTGGACCCAACACAGAGCATGAATCCTGCACGAGTCAGGTAAGAGTAAATGATGCTGTAAATTAAACATGATCTTGCCCAGAGTAGACCTGTATTTCATTTTTCAGAATCTTTGCACATCATTTATCCACATTGTAAAACATGATCTCACATAGCTTTAATAAACAAAAATGAGGCCATACCTGCATTTCTTTTTCCAGCATCTTTTCAGAATGTAGCCAACAGCTGGAGGAGCCAGCTACACTTCTGACATAAGCTCAGAACCACAGAGTGCAGGAAAAAGTTCCCAATGGGGTCACTCACAAAGACAAAAAATGGTTTTTGTCGAGATAGAAATAGCATCATTTGCCTTCATAATCTATCTTTAAAATTTAAGTAAGGGATAATGCACGGCTAGCTGTGCATTAAACGATTTTAATGCACTTAACATCGAGTGTTTTTTTGCCTCCACGTTGTGCATTAGAATCGTTTAATGCACAGCTAGCTTATCCCTTACCCTAATCCAGTATCTAAGCTATTTTATTAATAAAAATCACAGGACAGCATTAAAAACAAGTTTATGTTCTGAAAGTCAATGAAATCAGCGCATTAATACAGAAAGGTGATATAAATTGACTTGGAACTACCTGTGCATTAAGGAATAATTGATGACAGGCAGTTGAATTATTATAAAAATAATGCACACCTGAGGTAGTGATATTGGTTACACCTCGGATGTGCATTATTTTTCTAATAAATAAAATGGCCCAGAGTCCATTATTCTGCTTATGCTATCGGGTACCTTTCACACCTCAAAGAAACGGCTAGTCAGATTATATATTTAAAAGGATTCGGGTCCGTTTTTTGTACTTCAATGCAGCTATTGTGAGTAGGATAATTTCTTCTGCATTCATCCAATGCCTCTTTTATTTAGTTCCAAAACGCTGTTTTAAACTGGTAACAGAGGCTTGAGACGTTGATAAGGCAGTCTGATGCAGTTATTAATGAAGTTATTAGAAAGAGAGCAAGAGAGACAGAGACACAGAGAAAAAGACAGAGAGAGAGGAGCTTGTGTGAATTAGGCTACCTTCAAAGGCCCTAAACAGCGTAAGTTATTACCTCAATTAGTGAGAAATGTCATGTGGGGACTTTTGCTGTTACACTGTATAGGCTAACTGATAAAACCGGCCAGGGCAGCACTGACAACACCTTTTTGCGCAAACTGCATGACCGTAGTGTGCGTAGGCAATTTCTGTTATTACAGTTTTTACTATGTGAAGTGATATGGAACTGTAATGCGTCAGGAGAGTGCATTTGGCCGTAAGAAGCCTCTAGAAAATAATTGCACACCTCAGAACGCTTGTCAGCCAATCAGATTCAAGTGACCAATGGCCCCATAGTATAAACAACCATTTTAGCATACCTGCCAGCCAATCAGAATATTCAGACAGACCATGGTATAAGTTATTGAAAAAGGAGTTTTGTGTGTGACTGGTACAGTCATTCAAACCAACAAGACCTTCGTTCATCTTTGGAACACAAATGAAGATATTTACTGATGAAATACCCCATAGACATCAATGCCACTACCACCTCAGC
>NW_024878489.1:0-2456 GCF_018340385.1 Cyprinus carpio
CTAAAACATCAAAAAATGCCAGTGTTACAACAGAATTAGAAATCACACGCCACTTGACACCCTAAAGGGTATTCATGCAACACTATTTATGCCTTGGTGGAACTTTAAAAGCATTTGGGGGGAATTTATCATTTAAGCACTTTTCAGATAGCAACTGCATGTTGTGTCTTTGCTCATCCGCTGCATAAAGTGGATCCACATCCATAATATTTAGCCCTAAAAACATCACAAAACGGCAGTAGTTACAGCAGACTTAGAATTCATGCCACTTGACACCATAGAGGGCACTCAAAGAAACACTATTATGCCATGGAGGACATTTAAATGCCTTTGATTGAATTGTCCATTTAATATCTACTGCCTGTTGGTATCTTTGTTTTCCGCTTACAAAGTGGATCCTCGCCCATAATATTTCCCCTTAAAACATACAAAATGGTAGTATTAAAAAATTAAAAACATGAATTCAAGATACTTGACACCCTAGAGGCACTCAAAGAAGCACTAAGCCATGCCATGGTGGACCTTAAAAATGCCTTTCATTTCCCCAATTTCTGTTCATTTTAAAATAGCTACTTTTATAAAGCACTTTTCAGAATATCTACTTCATGTTGGTGTCTCCTTGCTTTTGCCTTATAAAGTGAAATTGACACCTTATAATATTTCCCCTAACAACATCACAAAAACGACAGTAATTACAGCATACTTAGAATTCATATGACTTCACACCCTAGAGGGTACTCTAAAGAAACAATTCATTATGCCATTTTGACCTTTTTTAAATGCCTTCTTTGATTGAATTTGTTCCAATTAAAATAGCTACTGCATGCTGGTGCCTCTTTGCTCTCGCTACAAAGTGGGATCTACATCCATAGTATTTCACGCCTAAAAACATCAAAAAAATGCCAGTAGTTACAACAGAATAAAACGGCTTCACTTGACACCCCAAAGGGCATTCAATGAAACACCGTTATGCCTTATGGAACTTAAAAGCATTTGGTGGAATTTCTATCACTTAAGCACTTTTCAGAATAGCAACTGCATGTTAAGTGTCTTTGCTCCCGGGGGTCGCTACAAAGTGGATCCACACCGCTAATATTTCCCCCTTAAAAATAACAAACAGAAGTAGTTAAAAAAAAAATAAAAAATAGAAATTAAGCCACTTGACACCCAAGGGCAGTTCGGAGTGAAACACTTGTAGTGCTTTGGTTGGAACTTTAAATGCCTTGGTGGAATTTATCAATTTAAGCACTTTCAGATAGCTACTTAAATGTTGGTCTCTTTCTCTCGCTTAAAAATTTATCCCAGCTATAATATGTCCCCCTAACACATCACAAAACGACAGTATTACACATACTTAGAATTCATGCGACTTGAAACACCTAGTGGCACTCAAAGAAACCCATTTAATTTCATGGAGGACCTTAAAATGCCTTTGATTGAATAGCCAATTAAATAGCTACTGCATGTTGGTGTCTTTGCTCTCATCTTACAAAGGGATCCACGAACATATATATTTACCCTTAAAACCATATAAAATTCAGAAGTAGTACCAAAAAAAATGCAATCCACTTGACACCCAAGGGCATCAAAGAAACACTATTATGCCTTTGGTGACCTTAAATGCCTTTGGTTGAATTTGTCCTTTAAAATAGTTACTGCATATTGGTGTCTTTTGCCTCTCTCTTACAAATTAATCCACATCCATAATATTTCCTCCTAACAACATCACAAAACGACAGTAGTTACAGCATACTTAGAATTCATGCGACTTGACACCCTAGAGGGCACTCAAAGAAACACTGTTATGCCATGGAGGACCTTAAAATTCCTTTAATTGAATTTATCCAATTTAAATAGCTACTGCATGTTGGTGTCATTTCTCTCGCTTACAAAGTGAATCCACATCCATAATATTTACCCCCAAAAGCATCATAAAATGTCAGTAGTTACAACAGAATTAGAAATCAAGCCATTTGACACCCTAGAGGGCAATCAATGAAACACTGTTATGCCTTGGTGGACCTAAAAGCCTTTGGTGATTGACATTTAAGCACTTTCAAAAGTCAACTGCAGTTGGTGTCTTTGCTCTTGCTACAAAATGAATCCACACCATAATAATTTCCCCTAACAACATCACAAAACGCATAGTTACAGCAACTTAGAATGCATGCACTGAAACCCTAGGGCACTCAAGAAACACATTATGCATGGGGACACTTAATGCCTTTGATTTGAATTTAAGTCCATTTAAATAGCTACTGCATGTTGGTGTCTTTGCTCTCTGCTTACAAAGTGGATCCACACCATAATAGTTACCCTAAAAACATCAAAAGCAGTAGTTAACAAATTTGAATCAAGCCACTTGAACCCCTAGAGGGCAACCAAAGAAACACTGTATTCCATGGAGGACCTTAAAATGCCTTTGGTTGAATTGTCCATTTAAAATAGTTACTGCA
>NW_024878490.1:0-1197 GCF_018340385.1 Cyprinus carpio
GGCCTTTTGTTTTTTGAGGACTTGGACGTGCAAGTGAGCTAATTGACGGGACTTGGGGGACGGCCTTTTTTTTTGAGGGACTTGACGCGGCGAGAGGGACTTTGGGGACCTGCCTTTTTTTTTGAGGGACTTGGCGTCTGACTTAAGGGACTTGGGGGACGCCCTTTTGTTTTTTTTGAGGGACTTGCGTTTGCAGCCACTTAAGGGACTTGGGGATCTGCCTTTTTTTTGTTTTTTGAGGGACTTGACGGCGAAGCTTAATGAAGGGACTTGGGGACCTGCCTTTTTGTTTTTTTGAGGCGAAGGATTTGCTGGACTTGGGGGCTGGCCTTTTTATTTTTTTGAGGGACTTGACGCGTGCAAGCGACGAAAAGGGACTTTGGGCCCGGCCTTTTGTTTTTTTTGAGGGACTTGGCGTGCGAAATGACGAAGGGACTTGGGGATCTGCCTTTTGTTTTTTGAGGGACTGCTGCGGCGAAAAGGGACAGAGGCAGCCTTTGTATTTTTGAGGGACTTAGCTTTTTGTCTTAGCAGCGTCGGGACCTTAGGGCCAGCCTTTTTTTTTGAGGGACTTGACGTCTGGCAGCAAGAGAAGGGACTTAGGGACGGCCTTTTTATTTTTTGAGGGACTTGGCGTCTGTTGTGTGCCGAAGGGACTTAGGGGGCAGCCTTTTGTTTTGAGGACTTGGCCTGACGGCAGCGAGAAGGGACTTAGGGGCCGGCCTTTTTGTTTTTGAGGGACTTGGCGTCTCTTGGCAGAAAGGGACTTAGGGGCCAGCCTTTTTTTTTTAGGGACTTGCAGCGAAAGGGACTTAGGGGCAGCCAGGACCAGAGGGACTTGGCAGCGGCGGCTTTTGAAAGGGACTTAGGGGCGGCCTTTTTGTTTTTGAGGGACTTGGCGTCTGGCAGCAGAAGGGACTTAAGGGGCTGGCCTTTTGTTTTTTGAGGGACTTGGCGTCTTTGAAAGGGACTTAGGGGACAGCCTTTTTGTTTTTGGGGACTTGACGATGCGACTTGACGGCAGGGGGACGGCCTTTTGTTTTTTTGAGGGACTTGACGTGCGAGCGACAGAAGGGACTTAGGGGACAGCCTTTTTGTTTTTGAGGGACTTGACGTGCGAGCGACGAAGGGACTTAGGGGACGGCCTTTTTTGTTTTTGAGGGACTTGACGTGCGAGCGACAGAAGGGACTTAGGGA
>NW_024878491.1:0-2098 GCF_018340385.1 Cyprinus carpio
AAAAACATGTTATCAACATGCTTAATCATCTTTAGGAACATATTGGCAACATCTTCAATCATCTTTAGGAACATCTTGAAGTAAAATGTTGTAACATGTAAACATCTTAGCAACATCTTTGGCTTATACCAACATCTTTAGTCATGCTAGAAACATCTTAATCATCTTTGAAACATCTTGGCAACATCTTGCCCCAATCATGATAGGGAACATCTTTGAAGTAACATTCTAAGCGGACGTACTGAATCACTTCTTCGTTAATCTTTAAAAACATGCTGACGACATTTTTAGTCACATCTTAATCATCTTTGAGAAACATCTTGGCCGCATGCCACAATCATCCTAGAAACATGCTAGTGGCATCTTTGTCATCTTTAGGAACATGTTGGCAACATCTTCAATCATGCTGAGGAACATGCTAGTAGCGTCTTTGGCGACATGCTAGTCGCGCTGAAATCATGCTTTACAAACATGCTATTGACATGCTGAATGCCTTTCTTGTCATGTTAAGTACATGTAGTCACTTCTTGTAATTATGGTAGCAACATCTTTGTAACTTTCTTAATCGCGCTAATGACGTATTTAATCACTTGCTTTTTAATCTTGTAATGGTAATCGCACTTTCTTTTTTAAACTTCTGAACTTCAAGATTTTAAATCTTTTTAAACACTTTTAAACTTTTCAAACTTTCTAAATTTTTCAAACTTTCTGGTCAGGCTTTTTTCAAAAACCAGCTTAAAGTTTGAACACAAAACGGTTACTATCTAGTTTTAAATTTAATCTAATATTGCAAACAATGGAGCTGAATCTGTTAATGTAGGTCTTCTAGTTAAATGGTGGGCATATCATTACATTTAACTATTTGGTTCTGCTGTGTTTTTAAAATCCAAATATTACATTCTATTGTGGTCATCAAAAGGTGTGTGACTAACACCCTCCATACAGTGACCAAATATAAACATATGGGTTTTAAAACTGTAGCTGTAACAGATGTTAAAACTCAGAACCTTCTCAGGGATTGGACATAGAAGGTAATTTCATATATTTTCCTAATGCAGTCTGTAGCTAGTGTTTAAAACAGACAGGTGCTGTAGATCGGTGACTTTGTGACTGATCTCGCTTGAAGCAGTTCTTTCTACAGCCTTCTCTAGATCCAACCGGTCGAGCTCATTTTGCCTTGTCCTCTACAGCTAAGAGCTTCTGATTTTCATCATTTCATCATAGCCCTTCTCTACCGCCATACTGTCTCTCTCTAGATGAGAATTCCACGCAAATATGCACTCAGTGCCTCATCGTTATAAATGTTGTGATCGAGCTGGCTTTAGGCTACTAGAATGTAGCGCTTTTGACAAATTGGACAACAGTTGTAGGATAGTTCTTTTCTAAACCCCAGTGTTTTAAACTATTTAATCCCAGAAAGATAATGTCATTGTGGTCGTTCTATGTATTAAGACGTTGAGAACATGCAATAGTGTTGAATAGTATGTTTGACTGTCATGTGCAGGACTGAGAAATGCAAGTGATTAACTCGTGAACATTGATATCTCAGAAGCTGACCTGAGTTTGACCTGCTGACTGGAAAGCACTTTGTTTGCTATGTGCAGTCGCATCCCTGATAATCTCACTTTGGCTATTCCTGCATTGAGTCTCTTCTGGCTACTAATCAGTCTATAGGCCTCTGCCACTCCTTCATTGCCTTCTGTGTGATCAGCTCCTCAGACGGTGCTGTACTTGTCTGTCAGCACTAACGGAATCCTAAATCCATGAATAAAGTCAGACGAGCGAGATACGCAAACTGTTAACGAAAGCGTCACTCTCTACAGGACCACAGGCCTACTCACAGCAAACGAGTTAGACAAGACAGCAACGTGCTCAATACCAAGGCAATGAAAAAAGCATGTCAAATGAATTCCAGGCACCTTTTTTGCAGGCTGGTCAGCCAGTGCATTGATGTTATCAGCCTCTTTCTCTGTGCTGTTGGCACTGGTACTTGGAGGTGTTGAGAGCCTTTTCTTTCAGCAGAGCTACACATCGCTTTCTCAACTTCCAGGAGCCTGCGGGTGGCGTTACTCACTTTAAGTTCTGAGTTGGACGTCTC
>NW_024878492.1:0-1957 GCF_018340385.1 Cyprinus carpio
CAACAGATTCACAAATATCCTTTTTTTTTCTACAACCAATTTTCCTGCCTTCATTTGGATTCTTCTTGCATTTGTGGATTTTGAAACATTTCTGTGTTACGTGCCACACACATGCACAAAAGAAAAAGGTACCGCCCGGAGTTCAATCTCCTGCTTCCAACAAACACCCCGGCACAACCAAGAAGTCAAGAATAAAAAAAAGTGTTTATTCGTTTACATAGGAATGACTTAATCGCAATGAGAAATGACTTAGGCTAGGAGGGTTTCAGACGGCCAAAACAATAAACAAAAGAGGGATTTTCTAACTAAGTTTTAGGTCCCCTTCCCTGGAACTAAACAATAAATAAAATACAGAATCCTTACCTCCCTTGCTGACCATTAAACAGGAGAAAACTATATGAAAGAAAAGAAACACGGCCAAATCCCTCTCTCGCCGATTATTTTAAATAAGTGATGATTAGTTAGCTAATACAGTTACCGGCCTAATACCACTACCAGTTCTAACTCCTCAACAGGAGTTTTACATGAACTGGGACACCACACAGCTCTCTCGAGGTTAACACAACACCATTTTAAGCAGCAGTCGTACACACACGATCTACCAAGGAAGCAGGAGGGAGAGCTCCACGAGCAGATAATCCCCACCACTTATATCCACGCGTTGAAACGCTTCAGCCGCACCCACTTAGCAGCTGCACCTGTTGCTCTAATGAGCGGGAGCAAAAGAGAGAGAAGAGCGAGAAAAGAAACGTACGCACACACTCCACTCACATGTTAACACACGTTTTAAACCACTCTTACGTTCTCACACGTAACACTCCTCCCCTCCCCAAAAGATTAATGGCTACATCACATTGATCTCTTAACCTACTCGACATCTTCAGCACTGTGCGCTCTGGACAGCGCATCAGCGATCAGGTTTTCAGTACCGCGCTTATGGACAATCTCCAAATGGAACTCCTGAAGAGCGAGGGACCAACGCATTAAGCGTTGGTTTGCATTGTACATGCAGTCAAAAAACCAACTGATTATGGGTCCTTATAAACTCTGACAGGAACTTTGCCCCCAGATAAACCTCGAAATGTTTCACATGCCATCATACCGCAGAAGCCTCTTTTTCATAGTGCTATACTTGTTTGACAGTGATTAAACTTTTTCGCGAAATAACACACAGGTCTTTTTGATGTCCATTTCAGGCGTCTGCAGAAGGACAGCGCCAGCGCCTACCATAATCGCGTCAGCCTCCAAGTTGGAAAGAGGCGTTCGAAGTCAGGTCGCGGCCAGGACTGGGGCATTACACAAAAAGATATACCGTTCCAGAGAAAGCGCGTTCCTGAAGTAGAAGTCCAGTTAAAACTTTGTGGCGTTCGGGAGAAAGGTCCGTTGAGAGGTACAATAAGAGTACTTAAAGTTAAGGCAAAACCCACGGTAATAACAAACCCATTGTGGCTTGGTATTAACTTCGTTTGTTGTTTGTAGGTGTAGGAAATTCAGTTATAACCACAACCTTGGCATCTATTGGACAAACCTGACCTTGGCCCACACGTTTGCCAAGATAGTGACGTAGCTTTGGCGAACTCACATTTGGTCAGGTTCACGGTTGCGATGCACCAGCTAGTCGGTAAAACACCTCACATAACGTTTTAACATGTTCTTCCCACTAGACAATACACAACAATATCATCCAAGTAAGCAGTACAATTTTGTACATCACGCAGTACCAACTGCATTAGGCGTTGGAATGTGGACGGGGCATTCCGCATACCAAACGCCATCACTGAGTATTGACAGAAGTAGTCTGGTGTAACAAATGCTGAAATTTCAGAAGCGCGCGAGCAAGGGCACCTGCCAGTAGCCCTTCAGCAGATCAAGTTTCGAAACGATTTTCCGGGCCGACTCTATCGATGCAATCATCTATTCTCGGTAGGGAAACAGTCAGGTTTAGTAACGGATTCAC
>NW_024878493.1:0-2392 GCF_018340385.1 Cyprinus carpio
TGTTATTAGTTACCTGTCCTTTATTTTGACAGATAACTTTTTGGGAAAAAGATATTTGTCTGTACACTGATTAAGAAATTGTTGCGTGTTTTATAAATTATTTCCTTTATTTTAATAAAACGTGAGGCACGGTATAATTTCGAAAAATATGATCTGTATGAAGAATTGCGATCAGGTTTCAGCCCCACCCTAGCACGAACTGCACTCTGTTAAATTACTAAATTTGTCCTTGCTTTTGCGTCCAATCAAGGGTCGCATTCATTGCTAGTTTTTCTTAGTGCTGCATTCGATACCCCATAGCCCTCTGACATTCTCATTGACTGATTACAAAACTATACAGGGACTCAATCGGCAGGCCTTTAAGAGGGTTAAATCCATACCTGTCTGACAGCTACCCACTTTTTTTATCTAAATGTAATATCGTCATCTCATTTTCTCACCAGCAAATATGGAGTGCCACAAGGATCTGTCCCAGGTCCTCTACTATTTACAAGGTATACATGTTGCCCCTTGGTAATATATTAGAAATTGGGATTAGTTGGCCACGTATTCCTTATGAATACCAACTAGATATCGCAATCTGAGACCAGTAACTTCTAAATTGATCTAAGCTAACAGAGTGTGTTAAAATGTAAAAGATTGATGACAATAATTGTTTCTCCTATTAATTCGGATAGACGAGATATTACTTATTGGGCCAAAAAAACAGTACACAGAATCTAGTAGACTACAGTTTGCAACTAGACAGATGTACTGTTCCATCTTCTACCGTCAAAAATCTGGGTGTTTTATTAGACGCTTAGCTTGTCTTTTGAAAACCGTATTTCCAAGTTACAAAAACTGCATTCTTCCATCTTAGAAACA
Source organism: Cyprinus carpio (assembly GCF_018340385.1). NCBI lineage: Eukaryota > Metazoa > Chordata > Actinopteri > Cypriniformes > Cyprinidae > Cyprinus > Cyprinus carpio. The sequence goes on from NW_024878493.1 coordinate 865, forward strand.
TTGCCAAGCTAACATGTTTCTGATGCAGAAAAAGCTAGTTCATGCATTCATGACCTCTAGACTGGACTATTGTAATGCACTTCTAGGTGGTTGTCCAGCATCCCCACAAACAAGCTACAGGTAGTCCAAAATGCAGCGGCGAGAGTCCTTACTGTGTCAAAGAAAATATGATCTTATTCCCCCCCACTTTTACAGTTCGCTGCACTGACTACTATTAAGTTCTGTACCAGTTACAAATTCTTATTACTTACCTAATAGGTCCCGAAATGGTTTAGCTCCTGCGTACCTAACTAGCCTCTATCTGCCTACAATCCATCACGTCCCTAGGATCCAAACCAGGACTTTGGTAGGTTCCTAGATAAGCAAAGTCCACTAAAAGGGTGTAGACTTTTCGCATATTTGGCTCCCAACTCTGGAATAGCCTCCTGATAATGTTCAGTTCGACCACTCTCTTTGTTAATCTAGATTAAAAACATACATCTCTTTCGCCAAAGCATTCAATAATGACCATCATAATTTGTGACTGCAGTTGTATCTGATAATGCGCATATTGATTCTTTAGCTTGGGTTAAACACATTTTCCTTTGTTTTAAACAGCAGCTACGCACGTAGCTCTATTTGTTTACTCTGTTTTGCCACGGGATTTACATCCCGTGGTAACTAGGATTTACACAAGCTCCAGTCTGGATCCAGAACACCTGAGAAGAGATGATGTCACCCCCTCAGAGGACCTCAGATGATGCTAACCCTGAAATAACATACTAACAAACTAACAAATATTGCTACAAGTGTGATTGCATCATATAATAATTGCTGTTAATAGTGTTCATCATCTGGTTGACTACTTCTTTAATTTTCTGAAATTCCTTCATATGCACATAAAGTGTCAGTCACCACTTACTACTACTAAATATTGTAGAAACTTAATTTTCTATAAAGTTGCTTTGCAATGATTTGTATAGTAAGCTATACAAATAAACTTGAAAAGCCGTGCATTAAGTTTAGAGAGAAATGTAACCTTCACAGATTACGTAATGCTTTCATTTTGAATTGATTAGTTTAAAAGTAGACATTACAAGCTTTCTGTAGATATATTTCTCATGTATGTGAGACACCACAATTTTCAGATATTTCATTATCAGGAAAAAATTAAAGTGATCGAAAGGGCGCCACACAAACACTTGAATTTGAATAATAATTCACATTTTGCATATGCATTACAAAGTAAATCATTTTTACATGCAATTATCCCAAATAAAACCAAACAAGATTTGTAATGAAGATAAAATATGTAGACAAATAAGAATAAATGCTGCGCGTCGCACTCAGCTTCATGCGCGCCATGCAAATCTTGCACTCTGATATTTTACACACCTGCATTTAAATGCATCTGCAATTTTTTTTAATTAAATTATATGAAAGCAAGTAAAGAAGGCTCCCTTTAAAATCCCTGAAGTTGTGAATCACTGAAGCTCTTTTTTTACATTGTGTGCATTTTGTTGAGTATAATGAGAGAACTTGAGTTTAA
>NW_024878494.1:0-1796 GCF_018340385.1 Cyprinus carpio
GGTTCCCAAATTTTTTTCTCCATGTTTCCAATTATTTTTTTTAGTTGGTTCAACCTTTATGACGTAGTTTTATAGTCCATTCACCTAAACTTGAATTTAACTTGGCTTCCTAATACTCATCTTTACGAAAGATTATTTGGCTCAGGCCTTCATGGCATAATTGTATGCCTGGGAATAACTATGTACTCTATATAAGGTTATAAATTGAGTTTTGAAAGAAAAACCTTGTTGTTAATTTAACCTGCTTCCCCCCATTACCTGTTGTCTATCAATCACTAAAACACAAACATTACAAAACATAATAGCACAATTTAATTAAATAACAATCTGCTTTTTTATAACATTTGTCATACAGACTAACATGCAGGCAAGGATAGTTCACCCAAAAATTAAATTTTGCTGTTAATTGACTCACCCTCAAGCCATCCAAGATGTAATTAACTTTTTTATTGCCAAGGTTCTGCGTTTCAGATAAAAATCTTCTTTACCGTTTTACTGAAGAAAAAAATTCACTGACATCTGGGATGACTGGTCAATAAAATAACAGCAACTTTTCCGACACAGATTGAACTATCCCGCTAAAAAACTCTTCGGTTAATCAAATATTACATTTTGTAATGCAACTGAAAAAAATTATTTTAAACATTTGTTTAATGAACTTTTATTAGTTGTTTTTTTTAAGTTAAACAAAATGTTTGCAAACAAACATACTTTACACTTGTTCACAATTACATCTTTAAAATGAGGCCAGAAGTCAGAAAAAATAAATGAACCAGACATTTACAGTTCAACTGAACGGAGTCAAAGTAAAGCCCAGTCACTGTACTGTATTTACATAGTGCTTTTTACACTACAGATTGTGTCAAAGCAGCTTTTAAAAATCATGTGTAGAAAGAAGACAAAAACTCCATTGTTCTTCTCTGGCCAGACAGAATCCAGCAGTTTAATTGCAGGCTGCAGCACAGATCCAGATTTTGCAGAGGGACTGGTCTGGCGGTTCCTGTGGTCTTTGTCCGATGAAGCAGTGTCCCTCACAGGTAGACAGAGGTCTTGGGAGGGGATCTGTCTCTTGGGCTCATCTAGTTGTCTGGTGTCCACTGACATTTTCCAGGGGCTGTCAGAGAACATGTCTAGGTGCTGATCCACCATCTGATCTGGATACAGACTGGATCTGAGTGGCGATGACAGAACTAATAATGAGACAGTCTAATATTAGCCAGATGCCACTGAGAACAATAAGCACATTTAATTGTAGTAAACACCCTCAACTTGTACACATATTCCAAGTCTTAGCGTTGGAAAGTACCACACACTATGCAGCTTCAGTGGAGCAGTCTGCTCACATGGCAGTGTTTGGAGCCTTGGAAGAAGTGACTGGCCAGCATCTGAAAACTTGCAATGATGAGAAAGCACCAATGACAGCTTTGGCCACACCCCCGATGGAGAAAAAAGAAATGAGAATGTTCCAAAAAATGAAATGATGCCTTAATATTTAAAATGTAATACCAGTTAATTAAATTTGTGATGAAACAGAAGTTGCACAAGTTTTGGCACAAAAAAAATCTCAATCCATCGCACATCACAGGGAGCATTTATGTTAACTGTTCATTAGTTGAAAGGATTTGTAACAGAACACGCACATTTCATATTATAAGTCTACCTTAAACAGAATTAAAACAATATACTTTGGAGAAGGAAGAGAAGAAGAATAAACGGAGCAATTCCAAGGGGGTCCTCGCACCATGGTGCTCGGGCCCTATAAAGGGGTAAACACTTTCTTTTTAAAAAAAAAATGC